>NC_071342.1:19282500-19435000 GCF_027744825.2 Synchiropus splendidus | reverse complement strand
GCAAACTGTTCAGTTAAATTAAATTAAACTATATTAAATTAAATTTTAACATGTTTTTGTTGTAATTTATTTATCGTAATTAACTCATTAAAGTCCCATCACTACTTATGACATGACTTGAGAAGCGCTGGGCTTCACTTTGATGGTAACTGCAGTAGTCTTTATCTTTTCTAATACACTTAAAAATTCAACGCTGCTTCTAGGTAGTGTAAAGAAAAGTACTTGGATTATACGCGTGCAAGGGGACGTGGCAGCGGACTGGACTTTGGTGTGAGTGGTGTAAAAAGAAACAAAAACTTTTTTGCTATTAAATATGAAACATATAGCCAGTTTGCTCAGTCCCAAGCTCCCAAACCGATGTGTTCCACCAACAATCCCCTGAGGCGCATGTGTCTGATCCTCAGGTGTCTGTGGAGTCCCTCACCATCCAGCTGTCAGACTAATAAAGTTTCTGCTCCTGAACATAAGCCCATATATTGTCTCCAGCCTCGCAGTAAGGCTGCTTTGATGACTCGGCTCCGAGGCACAGTGGTGACAACAATCCCTCCTAATCTGGAGCAAAAGTTCTTCTCAGATACAGGCCAGGCAAATTAGCGGAGCAGCGGCGGCGCGGGCACCGCAGGATAGCTGTTAGATTTAAATAATTTCTGAGACGGTGAAAGAGTCAAGAGAATAGCAGACAAGCTGACTAATAACACGGGAGTCGGTAACAAGGCTCGGCCGACTCGCAACTTCAAGAATAGCTGATTCCCTGCCAAAGAATACCAGTCATTCCTCCATTGGCTTGTTATTTAAATCCCTGCAAGGAAAAAAAAACCCAAATAATTGGGGCAACAAGCAACAGGGAGCTTTGCAGCTTGGAAAATTATTAATGACCTCTAAATACAATAGATTACTCTGCATAGGTGGCGACTCTTTGAGGAGCGTTTTGAGACCAGTCCAGATCTCCTCAGTGTCATGTTTGTGGAGCAACGTGTGGGAGTCTGGCACAAACTCTCATTAGGCTATTTTTAACGCAATCATGTTGAACCGCTCTCGGGTGTTTACGCACACCAACGACAGCCAGAGTTAAGAACATCTAGCAGCAAGCATCGTGTTCCGCGTCGGAGACGGACAGGACCCTTTTTTTTATTATTATTTACATTCGCAGATTTAAATTCAGGGAACCCAAGCAAACTAATTAATCGGCACTGAGGCACAAAGAATGCGCACTTTGTGCTTGGTTGAGTAAACGACAGCGCGTTCAAAGACTGCACCCTTTGTGAAAACGCTTTCACATGGTGGTGATTTGCATAATTTTTATTTAGTTTACTGTCACGTAAAAAAACAAACGCTTTCTCTGACGACTTGGGGACCAAGGTAAACATCCTCTATACGGGGAACGAAGCGTTTTAATAATCGCTCAGGAGAAGCCAGGCGGCTGCTTCTGCTCTGCTGAATGAGCGATGAACACTTAACCGTTTTAATTCCTCCATCATCCGAGTGTGCGAGAGAGAGTCACACAGCTGATGTCACTGAGTGAATCAAAATTCTAATGCCTCTCAGGTGCTGCATCTCTTTACCATTTTTGATGTTCCCTGCAGCTGTAGGTCCAAACTATTTCCCTCTGTTTATGGGGAAAAATAAACAGAATTTGAATGTCAAATTACACATCTACAGGCAAGCAGTCACGGCAAAAGGTCATCTGTTCATATTTTATCTCATGTTCGCTCACAATGTTTCCACTTTGAGTGACCACTTTTGTACTAAATCATTTTTAGGTTCATTAAATCGGAAGGAAGAACTGTGTACAGGACAAATACAAATCCACGTTTAGTACTGGTTTGATTTGTGGAAATTGTATGTAGTTAATAACAATGCTAAAATGTCACTCAAAGTATTTGATGCTGCACTTTAGATATCCATTTTTCTATGCTTATCTGAGGTCTGGTCGTGGGGGCAGCAGCCTAGCAAAGAGGCCCAGTAGCCTTTGAGTCACAAAAAAAAAAAGCAATAATAGTAACATGGCCAGTTTGTTATCACACGCTTATGCGTCTCCCAAAAATGCCACTCTGACCAGGACCACGAGTCGACAGGTATCATGTTACATGGTGAGCTTCGTCTTTCGGCTCAGCTCTTTCGTTGCCATGATGGACGGACCATGACTGAGGACTCTCACGCTCCACCCTTCACTCACTCACTCACTCACTGACAATGGTAGTGAATCAAAATGAACAAAGCAAACACGTTTTAAAGACATTCAACACAACATGAAGTTTTTAAGTGACTCCTTTTACACACTAAAATGTTATTAGTATGGTTCGTAAGTAAACTGTGAAATACTGTTTTTAGGATATTAGTCACTGAAAACAAGAATGTCCTTCTGTTACAAGTTACAAGAGCTTAAGCCTAAAACCATTCCTCCTTTTTCGCAAAACAAGCCCTTTTGACGCTTAGATAGGAATCGTATCATGAAAAGTGGAAATATGCAGATTAACATGGCCTTCGAGCAGGTGTGTTTGATCACACAACACACCAACACAGCCAAAGAAAGCTACACAGTGAGAGGTCAGAAACTGAGGCTGACGTTTTTACACATTATTAATGGTCCCTTTTGCTCTCAATGCGTCACCCTGACGTTTCCCTTTATGTCCTGCTGTTTGGTCTGCAGTCACACACGTCCCCTCGGGCGCCAGCTCTGCTCCCCAACTTCCCCGCCCGACCTCGAACTCTGCCGCCATCTAGCGGTTCTTCTTGGGAATGGCAGGCGCATCTTCTGAACACCGCTCTCCTCTCCAGGGGGTCGTTTCAAACACCCCGAGGCTCCGTGAGCTGGCGGTGCTCATTATTTCCCACGAACAGCAGTGGCCTCCAACAACTGACCAAATATTTCCATTTGCGCTCTGGATCTGCGTCTGCCGCAGACGCATCTGTGGCATGTTGAGACCCACGTGCATGCAGTCAGACAGGTCATGTGACCTTTGAGGGTAATTTGATATCCCCCACAAACAGTCTCCTGGCAACCAAATACCTCCCTGACAGGATGACCTGCGCCACCAGCTCCACACGCCTTCACTAAAGTACCGCAGCTTTGGAACTCCTCTTTGGAGCTGAATCTCATCGGCCTGTTCAGTATGCTGGACCAGAAATCTGGACTTGTAAACGCTCCATCTGCTGCCTCCCATTTCTGCCCGGCACCAATGCGAGATGACGTCCCGCTGCTGGACCCTTGCTGCGGCCACCTGAGCGCCGGAGCGGAGGTGGATCTGGGCCTGAAAGGTCGAGCGAGATTTATAGATTATAAGCATGTAGGCTCCGACCTCTGGGTCCCTCCACGGATTTGTGACAGGCCCGGAATAGGGCCACCACAAGCTGGGGTCGAGGTCCAGACCTGGAACTCCAGACGGGTCCCTGATGCAGCGATAAGAGCAAGACTTTATGGTAAAATTCTCACCTGTGGTCACAAGCTTTGGGCGGGAATCGGTGCTCTAGTTTACTATAGTTCACTGACATCAACCTTCACACTTCAACACGTTTCAGACGCGATTCCGCCCGCGTCACATCAAATGACCGCACGCTAAACGACATGACGCAGTTCATTACCTCTGTGAAGGTTGAATATTTTAATCACCTGTCGCTTGAATTTGTGTTTCCTGTAGAGCTAGAAACAAACCCGGGGGTGAGGTAATCAGGAACACAAGGCTGGTGTCCCGGTCTGCAGGCGAAGTACGGAATAACGAAGCAGCCATTTGCAGTTCTGTCGTGTTCTCAGGCTTTCATAACTACTTAACCTCAACAGCCTCGTCCCCTGAACGTGGCAGCAGCCAGTAGTTCATGTCTTTGCTTCAGGGACACACTGGCTTGGAAAGAGTTGACTAACAAAACACAAAAATAAATAAAGAAATTATTTATATATACATAATCTTTTTTGCTAAATCTTTTGTACCGTGTCTTTTCAAGGTTCGGCACGGTCCTTGAAAATTCAGCGCGAGGACCCTCCGAGGACCGGAGCAGCCATGCAGAGTAGCTCCTGTGGTAAACAAGCCGAAGCTCAGGTGAGCAATCAATGGAATGGAATTGAAATTCACTTGCAAGTTTCGTGAGCTACACAGATGGAGAAATGTTTCCCCACTGACTCTCCCGCCCCTTCGTTCCTCATGTGGAGGTGTCGGAGGACTGGCTGATGAATGTATCTCATCAGCAGACTCTGGTTTGTTGACGCTGAATTAATCTCCCCGTTATCGTGTGACTCAGAGGTTTCACACATGCCACAAACACATGTTCATCTGGAAGCATCTTTATTGATGATGTCTCATGTAAATATTCAGGATGCCATCTGCAAGAGGTGTGAGGACAAGTGTTCCTGTGAATCCTCACTCATTCACTCACACACACACACACACACACACACACTCACACACACACAAGATTAGGATTACGCAACATGGCACTTGTGTTGTGTTGCAGGTGTCTGACCCTGAGTTGTGAAGTGACTTTTTATTCTTAAGTGGAGCATGGTCTTTATAGAGGCTGGTGCAAAACCCCAAGGTCAAACCAGACCCCTACTAAAAATACAGTCACACATTGAAGTAGCAGCCACCATTTAACTCAAAATTCACATCTTTAAAAAAAAGGCAGTTACATGGAAGGATCCATGTCTGGCCCCAACCATACTTTAACCTCATTGTTGTTCTGCTGTTCTTCTCCTCCTCAGGTACTGGTGTCTCCTCATGTTCTTGCTGGGCCTTTCACTGAAATATTGTGGCCCACTTCTCACAAGTGTCATATATAACTAAGAAAACTATGTCCAAATCTCAAATGTGACACTGAAATAATGAATATATTTTCATGTACAACGTTGCTCTCCTCAAGGAGGCCATCTGTCCTGACCTCAGGCAGTGGGCCGACCACTCACGGAGACTTGAGCGCCTCAGATTCACCTCAGCTACACAGAGGTCAGACACACATAAGAATCTACTCTTTGAACGTTGTGCCTCGACTGGTTTTAATTTATTTTGTGCATGAATTTTGTCTTTACTTTATAATTTTCTTAAACAAATGATTCCCATTATTTCTCATTATTAGCTATTTATGTTTTTTTTAATAAAACTCAAAAAATAATCTGAAAAACCTAAATTATATCACAATTATCTTTTTATTATATATATATATATTTTTTTATCTTGTCTTAAATTAAGATGTATGGGTACCTAAAGCACGTTTCCTGTTTACGTCATTTGTTAAAAAATAAAAACTGAAAAAGGATGGGCTCAAATTCAAATTTTTTTAAATGAAAATCACTGTAATTTTATTTATAAAATGCCTTTTTTAATCAGGAAAAATCTTCATTGTGTCCTGAGGGTGGCAGTAGAGAGCTCATCCCTAGGGCTCACTCGTCATTCACAGTAGTGCAGAGGGTTTGTTGTCTGTGACTGAGTTTCATAACTGTAGTTGTTTAAGAAGTCTACCATCTTCGTTCATCACACGCTGTCACACTAAATGGAAGAGACGCGTGACTGAGTTTTAGGATGAGAGCCGGACTCAACTCTCCTGAGATGCCGTCATCAGAGGAGAGTTTTGCCTCTTGTGGTTGAGCGCTGATGTTGCAGATGGACTCAAACTACAGACAGATTATAATTCCGGCTGCTTTATCAGCCTCACACGCCGGTCCTGTTGCAGGAGTTACGAGCAGGTTCCCTGGGATTCCTGGCTCCCTCCACAGCGCGAGGCCTCGGCGGCGTCCTTGGAGAGAAGCGCTGTCATGGAGCGACGCTCTCCCAGACGCTACAACCGTCGACCCCAGCTGTGGCAGGTGACCCGACAGGAACACGCCGCTCCAAAATGTGACAGAAGTGCGTCTCACTTCCTCTTTTCCTGCAGCTGCAGCCTGCAGGAGTTTGAATAATTGATGGCCGTTTGTTTTGGAGAGTGGAAGAGCGGACTTTTTTTAGGAGCTTCAGGAATCCATCCCTATTCATCATCATTAACTGGGATTACCCAGAGTCATTACTGTCAGAATGATTGACACCCATAACACTTTCAACTGTGCGAGAGAATGAATAGAATCATACTAATTCTTCTCAGTCTGTCGGTGCCGAGTGGAGCAGACAGCAGCTGAGAAGCAGACAAGACGTCAGGAAACCGATAACCTTGTGAGTTTCAACAAAGACACTCAACTTTGTCTGAGACCAGGCATTGAACACCGTGGAAGAGTCAGAAACTCATATTTCCAGTGAATCTGTGACTCAGGATTTGGAGTTTTGTTGAATTTGTTCATCTTGTTTGCAGCTGCAGTGGAAGCTCTCGGTCAGGCCAAATCCCGCTCTTCACGTGAGCATGTTTCCATTGGTTCTGCCTGGTGCGACCTGCTGCACCTCATCCCACTGCTTTTAAACAGTTCACCTCAGTGCTGGTTATGTACCACTCACCTACATCCATTTACCTCTCTGATCCATTCTTTTGCCCCACTGATCTCATGCTCCACAAGATACTTGAGCATCTCCAACCCTTCTCAGACTCTGGTCCATGGTGTCAGACTGAAAGGAGCTGATCCTTATCTCTCCTGTTACTCACTAAACCTTTTTTAAATCTCATGGATTACAGCAAGAATCTTAGAGGTTAAAAGGTGACACACACATCTTGACTATCTCTGAACATTGCAGAGGCGTCATTGGCTCCCGAAACATGGACGACATTGACAACCTGCAGGTGGATTTCCAACCGCTGACGTTGAAGAGAAGCGTTGTGCCGCGACCCACAGACGTATCAAGGTATGACCTCGCCGGCACCACCCCACACACATTGACCCACACACTCAAGTGTTTGTCATCCCTGCAGCTGGCCCTGCATCCCTGTCTCCACAGCAACGGCGACTCGCCCAGCTCCACCTGCTGAGTCCTGGTGAGTCCAAGATACTGCTGCGCAGCCCACACTCATCAGTAGTAGCAGGAGTAGTGAGAGTAAATCAGAGTGCCCAAAGGAGCCTAACGTGAAGAGCATATCTCGCCCGGTGCAGTGGCTTGTAAAGGCATTAAACAGCGTAAATTAAAGTATGATGTTTCACTCTCTCTCTCTTTATAACCATTGTCAACCAATGAGGATATATATATATATAAAGTCTTGATGAAAAAATTCATGATGAAATAAAGCTTGTGGTATGTGTAATGTACTGGATGCCATGTAGCAAATATGAGGGCCGCGAGACGCTCAGTTTTAATATATTAGCCACGTATGGTGGCAGTAGTGTGTCATTGAATTGACTTGACAGCTGCAAATGTGTGATAGTTAACAACTATGGAGAAGTTCTTGAAAAGAAAAAATGATAAAGTGATGGCACCCCCAACAGTAAACACTGTTCATGAAAGCACCGGAATTAATTCGATTTTATGGCGATACTTGCATTTAGACTTCACTTATATCTTCTTTGGATAAAATATATTATTTTTATTTGACAATATTTAGAAAGCTTTCATTATATTTCTTTTATTCAGAATTGTATTCAAATTTCGAATTTTATTCATAATTTATCCAATTGTCTCAGCAGTTTGCATCAAATGCATTTTTTTCTTTAGTAAATTTGATGAATATAACTTGCACCTGGTTCTGCTGCTGGATGGACTTTTGGAGGACAAGTATTTTTGCGATGGTCACATGGTTCCCTGTCATTTTGCAAGGTTCTGGTTTGTCTACGTGTAACTAAATTAAATATGGTTGTTGAAATCAAGAGTCATGAATCAGTTCTATAACTTGAATGGGCCCCGGACCCATTGGATCTGGGAAAGGTGGGCCCCGGGATCAAAAAGGTTCAGGGCCTTTGCTATAGATAGCGTGTGGATTGAGCGTCATGATCACATGTGAACACTGGGTGGCAGTATGATGCACTCCTGAAAACATGCCCGAGTTTTAGATCAGGTCAATAAGAGTTGCTCTATTAAAAAAAAAAAAAAAAAAAACATTTATGAGACAAAAATTCCATCAGGCGTGGTTCAAATATTTCTTTTTGGACTGTCAAGCCATGTTGTCTCGCTCCTCCCAAAACATCTCAACCGAGTCTTCATGAAGACGACGGCAGCAGGTCTGTCTGTTGAGAACCTGTTTCCTGGTCGGGGCCCCAGAATTTTACCGGCTTTTGGAGCAGGTACTCCAGATGTCTGAATCCAGGGCAGCTCGTGGTAACCGTGGTTTCTCAACCCATTTTCCTGGAGCTGCCAGATCTGTTTCCTCTGCAGATTACACAGGCCTCCCATAACTTTTCCTCCTAGACAGAGCGAGACAAGCCCTCGGCTGCTTAACTGTCCCCCGCAACCGTCCCGAGCTCACTGATCTCTATCTCAGCAGGGGAGGCTGGAGGCGACCTGCGCATGGCCACATGGGGCCTCTGTCCAGGATGGTGACCACCACCTCTCCCTACAACCCCTCCCTGGGCGCCAAGTCCTGAAACCCAGATGGATGTTTTGAGGGTGTCAGCGCCTTCTTTGTGTGTGAGAGCGGAATCGGAGAATACTGCGACACGTTTTCATCATCTCTGATTTAGATGAGTGGTTTCTAATGCCGGTGCTGAGCTCTCCTTTATCCTCTTCCGCGCCCGGAAAATGGGTGTGCAAACTTGTATGGCTATACTTGTGGGGGCCGATTCTCTGAGACACCTCCTTGTGGGATACCTTTTGCCAGGTTAAGTTTGAGGATTTAATCTTCAAAATAACTGAGACATTATAATTCAGTTTGAGTTTGGTTCAGGTCCGGGTAAAGGTGAGCCATTTGTTTGGATCGGAGACACTGGAAAGTCAATGAAATGTACCCACAAAACATAAAAACATAACCGGTGCATGTGTGTGTGTGTCTATTAATTTCCAGTCATTTTTATTTGATGCTTGTCTGTCCTGCCTGTATGTCATTTAGTCTGTCGGTCGCTACAGACATTTAAGAAAAATGTAAATTGAAATGCAAAAGACAATATAAGTAAAATCTTAACAGCTTTATATCGAAGCATACAGTTCAAACTGTCTGAAATGCAATAAATTGTTTAAAACTGCAGCGTCTTTTGATGGGTTTTCGCTACCTTGAGCTCTTGAATGTGGGGATCTCTCTTCTTACGCGTCTTGTTTTAGCAAGGAAGAACCGTAGCTACTGTATTTTCCTTTTGAAATCTGTTTTTATTGTTTATTCTCCCATGCCGAGAACACGGTAAAAACCATACACTCGTCCACATTCCAAAACAAAGAGCCACACCTGCCGCTTATCAACAAATTGAATAGCCCGGCTGGTCAGTGCGCCACAACTGGGCAAACCAAGGAATTACATCCAAAACAACCAAACATGACTCCATCGCTAAACAATGATTGTGGCTCCAACAACAAATCTTTTGACTCTCACTAGCATACAACAGGAAGTCATTGAAGTACAGATATGTCCTGCAATGACCATTTGAATCTCTGCTCATGTAGTGCACAAAGAGTGCCCAAAAAATAAAGGTCACATATGTGCACCAAGCAGAGGTCAGCGGAGATTGTATAGAAAATGTTGCTATGTTTAGCCATATGTATAAATGGTGGGGCACATGTGACCTCAAGGAACATACTTTTCTGCCGTACTAAAATAAAGTGTAATGTTAATAAAGTTATTCTTTATCGTAAGTTGAGCTATATTACTTGCTTTTTTTCTTTTTTTTTATGTTAACAAGGATACAATGTTATGTCGAGGTGTAGTTATCATAACTTTAATCATACCATTTACAGAGGCGGCGGAGAGTTGGGTGGGGGCCGCGACATGTTTCTTCTTCCTGCTGGGGTGCAACAGAAAATAATTGAGAAGCACTGGTGTAAGCCAACAAGTAGAGTAGAGTGAAATGTCCTGTGGCCCTAAGTTGGCCCCCAGGATGGTGAGTTTGAGACCCATGATTGACTTTTTAACCCACTTCAGTAACTCAACGCTTCCGTCCTCTCTCTTCCAGTTGTTTCAGGGCAAATTGTGGGGACAGCAGCCTCAAGTGCAGTGTTGTTTACAGGGCAGCAATGGACACTCTGACATGGTGGAGAAAGAGCTGAGCCAAAAGACTCGATATAAGCTAATAGATAAGAGAATTAGTGCCTCAAACCTCAAAACCTTTCAGCCAAAGATTGATATCACAGGAGAGTGAAGAGTCCACCAGTCTCTTGGCTCAGCTCTGTCTCCAACTGCTCCATCTGTGATTTCTTTCCAGCAACTTTGGATCGGCTGACACTTGAAGTGCGCACGATAGAGGTCGCTCCTGCGTCTTTAAGACCTCATCTCATGACAATCATAACTCTATTTGTTAAAACCAACCCCCCTCCTCTTCCTCCTCCACTGATTTTCCAGCCGGTGGTCTGAATCTCATCACCGGATTCTTTTCAAAAGCAGCCGCACAAACATCATAATTGATTCGCCGCTATCCTCCAGGATCTCTCGCTGCCTGCCTGAGCTGCAGATTAATTTATTTTCCTCATCTTAATTTTGACTCCCCATAAAAAGGCTAAATGTCAAGCATGCCTGACTCCTTCTAGTGACACGTCTATTCCAGCAGATAATTACCATAAGGAAATTGATGCTTTAGTGTGCAGAGAGGAATTTAATTTACCCCGACATCCTCGCAGCATAATGCATTCCTTAAGAAAAGGATTTTTTTTTTTTCGCTCCGCAATTGACTTTTTAGAAAAAGTGGACTATTTAATGTGATTATCAGTGTTGAACGTCTTTGACTTATTAAGGTGTTGAAACCAATTAAGGGTTACATGCCGCCGGCGCTTCCAAGTGTTGCCCAGTGAATACTGCTTAAAGATCCATGAAATAAGAAGCAGGCTGATGGTTTTGTTCGGCGCTGGGCCAGATACATCGCCTGATGATGTTTTGAGACTCGCCAGGTGATGATATTAATTACACTGACGTGATTTGCATCCGCTTATGGACTGATCTGGAGGGGTTTCGGCGGAGGGCAGAAATAGGCTCTGGATCGGAGGGATGTCACTGAAAAACAATGGCCCACTTGACTTAGTTTTTAAATAAATACAATACCTTCAATTCCATTTTTATTTTAATTTTATTTCTATTTACTACAATCACTGCTCCTAATAATAATAATAATAATAATATTTTCTTAATAAATACTGAGACCAAAGCGATCCCAGATGTATGTGTATTGTACAGCAGTAGCAGTAGTTATACTACATTCATTATAGATAATAACACACATAAATCCTATTCAAACTTTCTCTCACAGGGTTTTCCAAACCGCTTCATGACCACAGCATCCATGAAGGAGACGAAATCAGTTCAGGTCGACAGATGGAAAATTGAAGTTTAAAATACACTACCAAAGTATTATATTGCAGCAAGAGTTCTGGTGTCAAATTCTTAAATCTAAACCCAATTTATTGATGTATTTTATCTTGCATGGCTAGTCTTGGGAAATGAAGTATAGGGCTTTATTGTTATTTGTCCACGCTAAAATATAAAATAAAATCACAATAAAAAATTACTTTAAAATGACAAATAGTGCCGGTTGTAAAAGTAGTTAAGTTTAAGTCCATGGTTTGATTTGAGCCGTCACCAATGGTTCCTTTCTGTGTTGAGTTGATGGTCTCCATGTTGCTTGCACGTGTCCTTCTACAGCCCACAAGTTTACTGAGGTCACTGAAATGTGAAAAATTGTTCATTTTATTATGATTTTATTATGATTTCCTCATGGGGGCGCTTCAGTCGAGCTACCCGTGGTGTAAGAGGTGAGGGACACCCTGGAAAGGTCTCCAGTCCATCCAAACACATATGCACATGTGTGTTTTTTGAAACGCAGGCAAACAAGCCTCCAAAACATGAGGTGTCTTGACTCTGGAGCCCTGTAGGTGGTGGGAAAATACCATGACTCTATCCTGACTTGTGACTTTGTGTCAGCCTCAACACGAGACAACCGCGGGGCCTCTGATGCAGGGTCCTTTTAATCTCAAGTTTGGACACCACAGGTTGGATACTGCTCTCTCTATCGCCACCTTCTCAGCCAGGCAGTAGCTGCTGTGTCACAGGTCTTTTTGGGTCAAGGAAGTCCACACTCATCATGGACCCTCTCTCATCTGCTGAGTCATGCTCCAAGCCAGTGTGACTCTTCTGATCTGGCTCTGGGTGTCACCCACCTAAAAAGGTGGAGGAGGAAGTGCCGCAATCCCTGTGCTGTCCGCGAAGACAGACGCACATCTCCCTCTTAGAGTTCCTCCTTTTGCAACCAACCGCCTGAATGTTGTGCTGGAAGAGATAAGAAGAGCAGCCTCCCACTAAAGGTGACTCAGCAGTCCAGCTCTCTCACACACACACACACCTCTCCTGAGATAAGGACACTCGGTGGGGCCTCGGTCGGTGGGATACTGGGAACGGCAACTGAGCCTCAAGTGGTCTCACAACCGGTCGCTCGAGTTTGCACCTTCAGGTTATGAAATTATCAAACTTGATAATGACAGATTCTCATGATTTATTCACAGTCCATCAATATTAATCCACATTTACATTCTTCCCCGCCAAGACGGAGATTCTTAAATAATTATTGACATGTGCTGCTGAATGAGCAGAGAAGGCGCACAAAACCTCAAATTACATTCTGTGTTTGTGATAGAATATTAATATTCTATCTGCAATTATTAGGGAATTACAGTACGCTGCTGTAGCCACTCATGATTGACAGCTCCCTGAATATGCTTACTCAGCGATATATTACCAAAATATATCAAACTAAATGCTTATAATACATCGTGAATGAACTTTTTAATATGATTACTTTCACAGAAGAGACTGAATTTAATTCAGATTTTTTAGTTTGTGATTCAAATAAAGTAGAAATACTACTAATATTCATCCATATTTTCAGTAATATTCATCAATATTTTCATTAGTTTGTGTACTTGTGCTTGAGGGGTTTTGTCTGTGTGGTGTTTGTGTCTTTTCAGGTAATGGGACCAGGAACAAATGATTCAATTGTGGGAGTGATTTTTTTAAGACATCGTAAGATACACGCGCTTTCAAGGTCAGCATGCTCCCAGCGGTCCAGGGTCAGGGGCTGTAGCTGGGTCCGATTCCCAGCCATGGAATTAGGTTTTAGTTCTGTTAAGGTACTTAATTGGTGGAGGTTTGCGCTCTCTGAGTGCGTTTCTAGTTTATTTAGCTTTAGTTGTCGTGCTAGGTTGTTTTGGTGCTCTCTGTTGGACAGTTGCTGCTTCTTCCAACCTTGAGATGCTGCCTATCCTGGACTTCAGAGCAGCACCTCCACAACTCTCTGACCATGCCATCCGAGATCAAGTCTTCAAGACTGCCAGCATTGTTGCAACATCTAGACCTTGCAGGATCATGCTACGCAACATGGCATCAAGACGTCCCATTCTAGCTCAGAGGATCGCTGAAGTCCTGGTCCAGGCTCTTGTGAAACTGGGACTCCCTTCTGTTCTGCACCTCATCTGGACTCTCCCAATCTCAGTCATGCTGGTGCACCTCAGGGCACTGTTCTCATCCCGTTCAATATTTCAGGTGTGACTCAGGATCCTCTCCAACATTTCTCTGATGGAGAGCGGGTTCTCTGGACTTCCTCTTGAGAAGAACAAGAAGCTCGTGGTGTCTGATGGACGGGGACCTCATCAATGGAGATTCTAAAATGAAATAAATATTTCTTTGGTGCTGGGATGATTGTTGGGAACTCCGAAAAGTCTCATCTCGTTCTTCTCTAGTGATGGTTTACACCATAGGTCCAAGAGGGACATTAGTCGAATGGTATTAGAAGTGGAAACGTGCCAAAGAAGTTCTAAGCATGAAGTATCTGAGTCCATTTTTTTATTATTTCATTATTTAGAACTAGAAGGAGTAAAACGTGGAGTTAATGTTTTCACTTTGCACAGTGAAAAATATATTATTGACCCGGAGACTTAAAGGTCCTTCAAAGAAGGAGGGAGGTTGAAGAACTCATTACGTGGAAAAGAAAGTTAATTTCATGGACTGCTTCAGGATCTGAGAGCAGGTGACAGACAGGACACCCCTCCTCCTCCACCCCTCCATCATCAGGGTCCTGTGTGAGAATGAACTAAATAAACAATGAGTGGTCCACTCGCCTCATCCCATCTCATGCATGGCTGCCAGTGATGCTCCGCTGGCTGTCAGCGCTTATTGGCACGACACGCAGCGGTGCCAGGACTCGGAGGAGGCTCGCTGCAGGACTCGGCCTGCGGATAAAAGCGAGCAAAATGCCCGAGTCAGTGTCAGAGGCAGAGATGTTGGGCTGGAACGAGGAAGTGCAGTGGAGAGGGGAGGGACTGAGGGCGCAGCTCCACGGGGCCGCGGCGCTGCGACCTCCAGCACATGGAGCCGGAGACAGCTGGAAGAACTTCATCCTGCAGACTCAAGGGATCGCAGGTAAACTACGCACCATCCGACATTAACGCGCGCTCTTTCTCTCGGCTTTCACTGCGGCTTCCCCTCAGGACTTGTGGGAAAGTCTCCTGACGATTTCATCAAAACTTTTTTTATTATTATTTATTTAAACCGTCAGACTCATTTGACACTTTTATTTTATCATCTACAAATCAACAAAAAAAGCAGGAATTTATCGATTTTTCCCACTTTTTTCCTTCCGGGAATTCTAGGACGATATATTGATTAACCTAAAAATAATAATAATAAAAGCAAAAGAATAAGAAATAAAACTTATCCAAGTATGAAATAGCATCTGTTCGCTTCTATTTTACTTTTCTTTTCAAAATGTTTTAAACAATTTCCTGCTTTTATTCCACCTGTTGCAGCACCACCTCAGTCACATGAAACTTTTGGCTGTGGTCATATACTTTTGGAACGGCAACGCTCCCTCAATATTCCAGATCCGTTTTGCTTCAACAAAACTCTCGAAACGAAGGAATAAAATGATCCATGCGATTCCTACCGTTGTAACTTACAGCTGCCTCAACCACAGACGCGACGAGCTGTTAACGACACGCTGTCACGCGCGCGCACACTCGCCAAATTGACAAAGTTGATGTCAAGTTGTTCCTCAATTTCAAAAGAGACTTTTACAACGTCTCCAAAAATACTAAAAAAAAAACCAAAAACAGTATTTTATTATTTGACTAAAACTGCTTTTCTTAAAATAAGAAACGAGAGTCGTTCCCAGCTGTTAGTTCTGAGGCAGATGCTGTGAATAAAGTCAGGATATGTAAAAAAGCACCTGCAGTCTGAAAGAAGAAGAAGAAGAGCTCCGATAGTTCATCACGTTTCTTGTCAAGCAGAAACAGAAGTAGGAGGGGAGAGCAAGACAGACAGTTATTAAAATGATTGTAGCCTCAGAATAGCAGAGAAGTCAAGTGTGTCAGATGCAAATGAAGGAAACTTCTGCGCCCCCATCAGCACCTCCAACACTGTCAGACCGATCATGCGGCAGTGAAGGTCATAATGGCATGGAAACAAAAGGTCACCAAACTACATTTTATATTTAAGATCATGAGTCGACCACTGATAGATTATTATTTGGTCTTATTTTTTTTTGAAAGTAACATAGATCTTAAGGTAAGGTCAACAAAACCCCAGTCACAGAAAAAAAAATCATAACCACCTTAAATTATAATTTATTACTGTATGTTAATAAATATGTTAGTTATTTGGGGCTCATCTATATACTTCAATTCAGAGATTTTTTTTTCTTTCCTATATTTATGTAAAGGTTAAATTTCCAAATTACTAACGTCACTTTAACATAATAAAGATATCAATAAAGGTTAAATTTCCAAATTACTAACGTCACTTTAACATAATAAAGATATCAATAAAGGTTAAATTTCCAAATTACTAACGTCACTTTAACATAATAAAGATATCAATAACTCTTGATCATGAAAGTGAATGCATTATTTCATAAGAAATAAATTTGAGTCATTTGTTTAATTTGAACATATTTGCTTCAGGAACATCATGCGTATTCATCATTCGTCACGCCTCTCTAAAGTAGAATGATTCTATAATACAGTTTTTATTTTTACAGTAATACAGTTTAATATATTATTTACCGGCAACTTGATTTTATTATCTGAAAGTATCGTCACTCATGGGTTTGTTTGCAACTTTCAAACGTCAAACCAGTCACATTTCCATTATTAAATTATGATTATTATTTCATTCATTTCAATGACATTTCCTGGAGATGAATTCATACACATTTACAAACTGTTTCCTGCCCGTTTTCATGATCATGTTGTAGAAATGTCTTGCCTTATTCCCAACTACGATTTATAACTTGTAATTTATAGTTTTAAATTTTGATTTATGTATAGTGTCGACATTTAGGGCTTTACAAGGTGCACAGCTACACTATGTCCGTGTGTATTTTGTTCTGTTTGTATTAGTAGAGCAGTAAACAAATTGACGGCCAAAATCTTTCATTCATCTATTGAATCTGCTTCTGTCTTTTTCATCCATAACTGAACTGAAACGTATTAAATGAATTACTTTTAACTGATTCCAGAAACTGTTTTCATTTCACGTCTTTGACACAGACTGATCACAGCCTCACTATGAATGTTATGTATGATAAAAAAAAAGAAGTTTTAAAATGTTAGTATTTATTAACTTCTTGTCAGGAGGGTGTCGGCCACAGATAGTAATATATATATTTTTATAATATATATTTTTAATTTGCCTTCTCTGATACAGTAACAACACAGTTACAGTACAGTCACTAGGTATTTCATTTATATTTATCAATGACAGAAGTTGTTATCATGTCACATGAAAACTCATTAAAAATAGTTACCATTATCATTTTGTTGTAGTACTATTGCTTGTATTTAATATCGAAGACATCAATATACAAAATAAATTGCATAATAAAACATGTAGATGCAACCTGATAAATTCATTTGGTGCTGATTTTATTAAATTTTGTGATCATTTCGGTTTAAATTTATCATCTATAATTGATCATAAAGGATTAATTGATGTATTAAATACATCATACATACATGCTACTATGGTGACTGTTATTTCTGACACTTCTTAGTTATGAAATCACTGAAAAGTATTTGATTATATTGAGGTACATTTCATCTTCCCTTGTGTTGTTTTAACGCACCAGTGGAAATAAATGAGCCATTACTTGAATTTTAACAAAAATATTTTTGTCTTTAAAAAAATAAATGTAAAACAGTGGATTTAAAAAAAAAAATTCGGTTTATTCTCGACCATCGAGAAAGCTTTATGGAAAACAAAGTCCCTAAACAATCTAATAATAATAAAATAAAAAGGGTCAATTGAGCATTTCTTGTTTGTTGGAATTTATTCTGAAGCACATGCTGGTTGTTGGTGAAATGTGATCCGTTTCTTCCCCGCACTCACACACACTCACACACGCTCACACTCACACACACTCACACATGTACACACTTTTTCGGCTTCCTCCAGGGGCATCCAGAGGAGTTGACTGGTGTGGTCCCAGTATCTGTTAACGGTTTCTCATCCCCACCCTGCTCCTGCTGTACTTGCTGCATCTCACTATGAGCAGATGCCTACACCACCACCTCCTCCCCACCCCCGCCCCACACACACACACACCAATTCCCCCCCACAAACACACGCTCGCATGCACACACAGATCGAGAAAACACTCTACCCACAAGCCTCTTCCTGCCTTCCTCACAGACTTTTCCAGTCGCCTCACAACTTTGTCGACCCCACCTGCCGCAACACACACGTGCACGTATGACACACGGACGCACTCGAATGATAAAGAGTCAATGTAATTCACCCAAAGGGGTAAATAAACAGTTTTCTTCCTTAAACTTTGAGGTACAGCTGAAAAATTAAATTTGACTTTTTACCGAGGTAACAAAACCACCACATTAGCCCACATCAGAGCAGGAAAGAGTGAATGTATGTACAAGCATATCTCGAGTCATGATCCATTCATCAATGGTATACACAAGCTAGCTACATGTTGTACTTTAAAAGCCCATCTCAGCTACCTGCCGACATCTTAGTGTCATGATCTGCATGGTTTCTGGACTGTGGGAGGAAACCAGAGTGCCCAGAGGAAACGAGGGCGGTCCTGGTTTTAGACATGTTGAAATGTAAAACCAAACTGGAAAATGTTTTGTCATCAGGTGTATTAAAATTCTGACATGAATTCGGGATTTTAGCTCATGATGTGATGCTGACAGCTCAGTTTGAGCAGATATGTGGAGTCTGCAAACTTTAGACCAACTTCCAGGATTCAGTTAGAGACACAAAATGTCACTTCCTGTACCCTCATTTTCCACCAGCCCACGCCGAGTGTCGGAACCCTTCGGTTCCCCCCAGTGTTTCCCTCCTTCGCCCCTACAAACCACAGCACATGAAGTCCCCTGTCACCAACCTGCAGATGCAGGGGGAGGCAGCACCAGCCAACCAAAGGCTTCCGTGACCTTTACCCGCCTCTCCGCCTTCCTGGGCTCCTGACTCCGCAGCAGCATTGCGACAGAGCGCCCTGGTCGCTTCCCACTATTTGTTCCAAATGTGTGGAGCCATCTGTCAGTGAAACAGGAAGGCCTCGCTTCCCCTTCTCCCCTGGGCTTGTTTCGCTATTTTCGGGAGCTTCACTTCTCCCTGTGTGGCTGTTGGACCGGGCAGCGGCCCCACGGTGGGCTTCTTGAAGTGGCGGCGCCGGGGCCCATCTGCTGCAGGCTTGAGGACCATTCATTATTAATGGGGCCACGGCGCTGGTGACTCCTCAGATGTTCAGGCCCGGGCCAGAGGAAGACTTCCGGACCGCTCGTCTTTGCTCTCCTTTACCGCCTTTCAATTTCTCTTC
The DNA here is from genome assembly GCF_027744825.2 of Synchiropus splendidus. Lineage (NCBI taxonomy): Eukaryota > Metazoa > Chordata > Actinopteri > Syngnathiformes > Callionymidae > Synchiropus > Synchiropus splendidus. The sequence goes on along the minus strand of NC_071342.1, from coordinate 19,416,213 downwards.
TGTCGCAGCATCCTCGCCGACCCCTCGACCTCTATTGTAATCTCCTCCGTCCGTCTGTGTTCTGTCTCTTTGTTTCTGACGGCATCTGCGCTCGGGCCGCGGGCTCAGCCATGCATGCTCACCAAATTAGAGAGAACACGAGCAGCGATCAGCCGGGCCCCGCCGCGCGCCCGCATCCCCCTGACCCGGGGTCCAGTTAATTTTCTGCTTAATTTTGCGGCAGTCAGTTTGCATTTTTGGATGATTACGCGGCAGGAAATTAACAATAAATAACAAATGTGCAGTGAAAGAGCATTCCCGGCATGGAGCGCCACCGTCAGACCCGGGTCCAAACCTGAACTCGGTCTGTCAGACTTGTAATGGAAGTGTCTCGGTGCCGTGATGCGCAGGACGGCGTGTGGTTTCCTCACCTTGATTAAACCTCCATCTCTCACAGAGTACTTGCACCGCATGGAGACAGAGGAGGCGCAGGAAATGGCCCAGATGCCAGGTAAAAGACACGCTGCAAGATTGAGTCCAGAAAGTACAATACTTGCAATTCAACTCAGTGAACTGGTGAGTGACGGTGTCCCCGTCGATGCAGGCAGAGAAACCCCTCCCGCCAATGAGACCTCCGAGGACGCGGAGGAGCCCATGGCGGTCCCGGAGGACTTGTCCACCAGCTCCAGCCTGCAGCAGAACAACCGAGGAGACAAAGGTACCGCACCGCATCCCTCTCACTGCACACACGTCTTCAGCAGAAGTAGCCAACCGGACTATTCCTCCCGGTCGTGTACTCGCTCCCAGACCAGTAAATAAAATCAAATAAAACAACTAAGACTCATTTACAGGACTAATACCTCCACACATCCAGAGGGAACCCGCTCAGATCTTCAGAAGCTCGAGCGGACATTTAGGTCACTGGCAAAATGTTAAAAATAACCGCCTTTGATCCAAGCCATGTCTTGAGTAAACCCAAATCTTAAGGAATAGCTAATGTGGCCTTGATTTGAGCTCGCGAACATCCAGCCAGGGAATATCGTGGTGAAAGAAGGATGCCTTCACAGCTGTCTCCCCAGCACTGCTTCAATCTGGATCAGGACGATTTAGTTTTCTGGTGCTTCAAAGGCCAAAGCAGTATTTTAGTTTCTATAAGACTAGTACAAGTAAAGTTAGATTCTGTTTCACTGACACCTTATTTTAGTGGATGGCAGTTGTTGCGATTCATCTTCTGATGGTCCAAGGTGGATCTGGCCTCCTCAACAATTGTGTTGGATCAGAACACCTCAGCGCTGTGATCCACTCCCTAAAACGATGAAATGATTCTTTTAAAAAATTGACTTTGTAAGCCATGAAATCAACCTATTGTATCAGAACTTTGAGCTCCAACCAGATATCTGGAGAAGTACCGAGGACTTTTCACAAATAAGTGTCAGAGTCAGATATCATGAAGATTTATTGTTATTGTTTGTTGTTGAGATCTGAGGTAAACTATTGACCAGCCTATTGACAGTTCTCTCTTCTTCCCTGCTAAAATGGCAAAATGACCGTCACTAGATGATTGACCTTGTATCTCCATAAAAACAAACCCCTCAAGAAGAAGATGCTCCATATTCACCTTTGATTTCAACCCTGTTGGCAGGGTTCAAAGTCCAGATTCAGGGAACTCTTACCGTCATTTGTATGTTTCCCCTGTGCACTCCGGATTCCTCCCTCTGTCCACAAACATACAGAGGTTAATAGGTGACTCAGAATTGTCCTCAAGTTAGTGGTCTACATATCGATAGACGTGTCCCTCCCCCAGTACCTGCGATAGAAATGAATCAATAAATTAGAATAACCACCAAACTCAATGGTCGACTGGTACCATTGTCGGTGATTTCTCATTAGCCACAGCAAGTCCTCATCCTCTGATCATCCACTGGTCACACCTTTCCTCATCATGTCCTCACTCACTACAACTACGTTGGTCTTTCTCTTCTTCATCTCCAACATTCTTGGTCCAACTCCAACTCTCCTCTCCACGTGTCCAAAACATATCGCCTCCCTAACTTGGTCTCCAAACTTTTCCTCGTGTTCCTCTGATATAGTCATTGTACCTTCTTGTCACTACCAATCTGCTGTTTCAGTGACATGTCTTTGACTAGTATTTGAATCATCTAGTATGAAACACTGACAGAGAAAGTTGCGTAGCTGCAAGCTGCTCCTCAGACGTCTGAAAGCCAAATCCCTTCGTATAAAATGATGTTTAATTTTGCAGCATTTGTATCCAACAATAGTTCAGCATGAGGAGCTATGCGCTCTCCATGCTATATGCTAACCATATGCTCTGCTTTCCAATACGTGGATAAAATAGTGAATACCAATCACAAGCATATTTGGACAGATATTGAGGGCTGTTTTCTCTTTCTACTGAAGTGCTTGTTGTGGAATACATGCTGCAGCTTCAGGCCAGACTCTCCAGACTTGAACATTCTCAAACTCAAAATCCACTATTATGAAAATGAGAAAAGAAATTCAACATTTTGGGGTTTTTCCACTGATCCACAAGGCAGAAGAGTGGCAGCTGAAGCGAACTGCGAGAGGAAACTGAAATAGGATGTGTAAGAGTTTCCTAAGAAGAACTTGCAGTCAGACAGTTTCAACACTCTTGGAGATAAAGAGTTCAGGAACATCACCTGCACACACGCTGACACACACACACACACGCCCGGCTCTCATAGGAATATAGCGTCTGCATATCAGACCGTGAGAGGTGTTTTTCAACAATATTACAACCAAAATCAGCGATGAATGTCAACTTTTGCCAGGGAAAAGTGTTGGAATGACTCAAGGAAGTTGTATCATTCAACTGAAGAACTGTGTGTGTAGCAGTGTGTGAGAAGGGAAGTGCAAGTATCTGCTGCATCTCAGCACAACTGGCGGGTGATAGGAGGAGAGTGAGGAGGGAGGGTTAAAATTATCACCAGGATCATGCGGCGCTCGCTTCTCTGCACTGAGAAACAGGGGTGACGATATGTGGGACAGTGGATTGCTAAGTATCGAGAGCAAAGGAAACCTCAAACCAGGTCTTTCCTGTTGCACATCGCTTTTCCCAGCCGTTCTGATTGTTGTCGCTGCTCGAGCAGAAATGCAAAGGCACGCAACTCTGACGGTTCCTCACACTGCTCAATATGAAATCAGCATATCAGCAAGGATCCTCACTTGAGTCTGTCATAATTTTAAAGTCAATATCCTCACGACATCCTTGAAAGTGCAACTGAATTCATTGGTTTTGGTTGAGTGAATGTAGAAAACACCTGCTTATAGACCTACTGTCAAGCCATTTCAGGAAAACAAAGAAGTGCACAATGCTCTCACTGGGTTTACAGATAAGAAGAAATACTCCTTCATACCTGGAAGTTCTGGCTGCTGTCACCTCCTTTTGGGTGACTATGGCGCCATTTTGCTAGGCTAAAGAACAGGCTCTTTGCGACACTGGTGTGGTGTCAATAGCAGCATCGCAATTCTATGAGCTCTTCCATAAGAGGTCCTTGTTCGCCTATAACTTCCCCTGAAATCCTGCTATTATCTTTACAAGCCACCTCTACTTGCCTCTTGCTGGGAGAATATCCTTCATATTAGGCGATTCATGAATGAAAACAGAAGTGTTTTGAGATGAAGAATCCCAGCTACCATGGAGGTCCAACATTTATTCATGTCATTCTTCAGCAGGCCTTCTCACTCATGCCGCACCTGCAATTCCTCAAGCATTTCTTGCCAAGGCAATTGATAAATACACTCTGGTGGTGCTCGAATGGCGGCAGCAGGCAGGTCCCTTGAAATGCGTTGCACTGCTCCCACTCAGTGGCAGCCCTCATACCACAAATAAAGAGGCCCATTGGTTCATATTGAAACTGACTGTGGGCCTGTCCAATCCTCGCTGGGCCTACTCACCTCCAGTCAGTCCTGTCCCTGCGTCCCACCTGAGGTCTGACTGCGTTAATTCACTTGTGAAGTCAAACTTTGTCTCACATTGAAGTTGGAAGTAGCGGTTTCATAGGCTTTTTTGTTCCCTTGAAAACCACTGTGGGACTTATTTAGGGAAATTACTCAAACTGAATTTGCAAAATATGATTTTGGGCGTCAGATTAAAAGTAGCTCATGTCAACAAGATCTTCAAGATGAGTCTTTGTTTCACTTTTTTTTTGACAAGCTTTTGCGCTTGACTGACTCCTCTCTTCAGCAACAATTGAGGCCTTGTTTCGGGCCCAAGATCCTGCTGGTACAGCCATATATATATATATATATTTGATAAAAAAAATCATCTAGTTAAATAGAGAATTTGTGATTAATTAATCTCAATTAATCGCAGTTTAAAGGTAGAATATTAATATCTAATAATAAGACAATAAAATAATATATTATTAATATATATTATATATACAATAAGAATATTTGCCACAAGAATATTCTTTGATTTTTCATGAATTTGGTATATTACTGAATCAAGTGATGGACCCATACGTGCATTTAAACAACAAAATATTGTTTATTTTGCATCAGTTTGACAATAGCACAATAAATCACAATGGTGGCCATATTCAAGTTTTTATGGGGCCTCCCTTTTTCTGCAGCTCTCACTCTGTCGTTCCACTCGATGTCAGTGGGTGGTGTCCCATGGGACAGTTGCAGCTTGCATCCACATCAGCATCACCTCAACCTCTAGTTTAGATATTGTTTACCTTACAACAAAGGGTGAGAATCTAGAATATTTTTTGGGGTAACTTGTTGGCTAGACCCATGCTGCTGTGGAATACACCCCAAATCTGTTGCCCAAATCCACCCCAAACAATTCTTGATCATTTCAAGTGTATTAGAGCGGTTGCAGATCATGTGAGAATCTAACCCGGGGTCACTCCAGTGCTGACCCCCGCCCCCGCCCGAGGAAAGGGAAGGTTTATTGAACATGCTTCAGAGGCAGAAAGACCTTGGTGTTGTCAAGCGTTCCGAATGGTGTGAAAGGGAAAAGTCTGTTTGGTGTTGACACGTGTGGTTCCACGTCTTTGCACTTTGGGTTATTTTCAGGCAGTGAGAGCGGCGCTGCTCTGCAACAGGAACTTCTAGTCAGCTCGTTGCCTTTCCACTCTGCACACTTGACGCGTTTCTGTCTCTGCCGTTGATGTTCGTTGCTCCTGCATTGTTCCTCTATGTGAAATCGAAAACAGAGCCTCATCAGGGCTGCTTTATGGCCGGGGCGGTTTGTTTGTCGACAACAGCTTCCCAACCCGAGCTGCTGTGGATGCGTGACCGTAACAAACACAAAGTCAAAAAGCTTCTTCCTATTCCCATTTTAACTTCCTCTTATCCATGAGAAGTGGTTCCCTAACGCTCTGACCACTTATTTATGACAGGCAGAAACTAACAAAGATCTTCTGCAGTTCTCCTTTAACCCACGATGGGAAGTAATCACTCTGGCTAATTTTAAAATTCAGAAAGCTTCCAGTTTGTGGATGATACCTGCTAACTTTAAAAGTTTAAATTAAAAAAAAAAAAAAAAAAAAAAAAAAAAAACACTCAGAGAGCGCAGACCTCCGCCATAGCTTTTGCAATACAATTTCATACCTTTTTAATCATTGATCGATAGCAATGAGCTAAACGAGAGTGCAGGTGGCAGCAGCGTTCTAAAACGTACTCACACAACTCACAGAAGGGCAAAGAAAAAACTATTTTTACATCGAGTGGCGAATAATTGAAAAGGTTCAGTGATCCAGATGGGGAACCAGTCACATTACATCTTGAATTGACGGCCAACGCCCGAAATACTTCTGTTGACTGGCGTCCCAAAACGTTCCCAAGCTAGACTGACTTTGCAGTGGTACCTTTTAGATGAACTTTAATTTCTAACTGATTTGTGTGGGGTTAAATGGCATCTTTACCAGTTACTGTCAAGAGATGTTCCCAAGCCAGAGTGGAAACAGTTTCTGGATAGATTAGTACAATATCTATGCGTTCTGTTCTCGTGGGTCTGATCATGAAGGACAGAAAAAACATCTATACCCTCCAAATGTGTTAGAGGGAGGTGTCTGATGCAGGGAAAAGGGAACTCAAACAGTTATGGGTGCAACCAGTGTCAGTCGAGCAGAAAAGAATGATTAGTTGTCAAAAGTGTTAAAGACATTAAAAAGTGTTGAATATTCATCTCCAATATTATGGAATTATATCACAACCTGTTTGTCAGTCAGAAAGTTTGTTAAACAGAAACATATTTGGCCTCGACACTCTTTGCTGACAACCCTTTTTTAAGTATTAAATATGAAACTTCCCATCCGATTTCCTCCTAAACCAAACCAAAACTGCTGGCACATTCAAACCCCCTCTGATTGATAAAGACCCTCGGCTGGATCCAGTCTGAGCGTGTCAGCAGTGTTGAAGTGACGCACTGCATCTCGCACCATCACACTTTGGTTGAAACAAACGACAGCGAGATAAACAGGAAATAGAGACACAGGAAGCAACGAGAAGCCAGGGACGAGAGCGAAACACGCGAGCGCTGCGATGGGCTTTTTCACCGCCGCTCCCCACCCGATCCTGCTATCTGACTGAAACATCAAGATGAGCGATCGGTAGTTTTCAAGTGTAACGCTGATGAAACCTGATTTTAATAAGCACATGGTGATAATTTTGCCTCAAATTCTGTTGAGCTCCTCCTTAGAAACAGAAGTCATTTGATGCAGTATTCTTTATGGTCATTTTTCTTACATACCAAACACATTAAGATTAAAAAAATGTCAAGCGGCAACAGTGTTACTTCAGTTATCTGTCGGAGACTCAGGGCAGAGCTCTGTTGAGTCCAGCAGGTCGGAGATCAAGACCAGACAGAAAGAGCTCCACTCTGGCGGGGGAACTCTTCGCTCAGAAGCCTATTTCAACTTCTAGGAGTCGGAATTGAATTCACCGTCAGTTCTCTGTCTGAGACTCAGAGTAGAACTGGTGGACAACAAGAACAGGATGAAGAGATTACATCTCCGTTCTGGCTAATGAATGTAGTTGTCCAAAGCTTATGTGAGACCGAGGCAGTTAGATGACGTGGGAGGGAAGGAAGGAAAGTAGGGCGCTTCCTTCAATGCAGTATTGATTGTGTAACTTTGCTGATAACAGTGTAATTTAATTATAAATAGAAGCTTCTACCACATTAAGCATCGGCTCCTCGTGTACGTGCGAGGGAGCGGCCCGGGCGCCTTTCCCACCAGCGGGACAGAGAAGTGACAGATCTCACTGTGGTTTGCTATGTCACGATGGCCGTCTGGTTTCCCAACGCCACGGCTCTGTTTGTTCAACCGAAGAGGAAGAGGTGGAAACATGAAATATAGGAATCCATGGAAAAAGGGGAAGCTTGAGAGAGAAGGTCCGTCGAACTGAAATACTAAGAATTATGGAGAAGTGACAGAAAGGGAAGGACCGGGGAAGGAATTGTTAAACAGCCTGCAACCGCTTTTTTCAAAATGCTGCTGATAGACTCTGGGCACTGTCGATCCTCCATACACTTTCAAATGATCTGCAATAGTCTGGATGAGGTTTTTGTCAATTTAAACCAACGTAATCTGCTTTGTGTGTATGTGTGTGTGTGTGTATGCTTTCATAGCTATCCTTGTGAGGACACACTCACTCGTGGGCACATTGTTGCTGGACCCCACAAGTTTGAGGATGAAAATATCAAAATAACTAGGTGATCATGATTATGTTTAAGTTTGGTTTAGAATGATGGTTATGGTGAGCCATTTGTTTTGGATGGTTCGGCTCTGGGTGAGAGGCTGGGGAGAGGTCCCCAAAAGGATAGAGATACAAATATGTGTATGTGTGTGTGTGTGGTGCATGACACATTTCGGTTGCAAATGATAATTTAACTTTGTTTTTTTTCTAATTGATATTACTATGTATTACATTATAATTAATAATAATAAAATGTATCAAATACTTTATTACCATTATGTTATCTCATTATTACTGATTTCAAAGAATAATGACCATTCATGATTCTGATATAAAAACATAATAATTTCTTCTACTCCTACTGAGGTAAAGGCAATGATAATTCATGCGCAAAAGTATTATTAAACAATTTAGAGATCGAATAGTGGATAGCAAAACAAAGAAAAAAAACAGTCTGGTTCATTCACGGTTAGACTGGAGCGTAGTTGTAGCCTAGTTGATGCGGAGCCTTCAGAGCAGATCCAATGCACCAGCACATTTTCCATCTCATCATGAAACCTCTGGTATTCTAAACCGTGGCCCCTCCTTGCCCTCTTTTCCAGCCTGTAACATTAAAGTTGAGGCTCGCAGTGATGAGGAGAATGGGCTGGCCAGTCACGTGAATGGCGTGGAGGAGGAGGAGGAGTGCGCGGAAGACTTGCGCGTGATCGATGCCTCGGGGGCCAAGGTGAACGGCTCTCAGCCGGGCCCCGAAGTCAAGGCCTACTCCTCTGCTGGAGGTATCCGGCTGCCCAACGGGAAGCTCAAGTGCGATATCTGTGGGATAGTTTGCATTGGCCCCAATGTGTTGATGGTGCACAAGCGAAGCCACACTGGTAAGCACCTTCCTCTGCACCCACCATCATTCTGGCAAAGGGAGGGGGGGCTCTCGTGGCTCACACACACACTCACGATGAGATTATTTCCACTTATTTGTGGAAATAAAGTAGTCTAGAAACTAGTCTGGCTTTAGAGCCCGACGTCCCCTTGATCACAAAAATGCTACGTGCTGACTGAGATAAATCAGAATATCACAACACAGAAAACGTTGTGTAGTAGACTGGGGTGCAACTTTTATTCATGGTGGTACATTAGTTGAGCATTTATTTTTACAATATCTGATCATAAAAAAAGCAATTTACCTGGCTGTAGTGGTGTCCGAATCTCTCTAAGTAGCGGTGCGACATCCCTCCACAGGTTTCATAGTCACTTCTGCTTTCACACTTCACTCACCTTGCTGAGGTCACATGAGGAACATTTGATGTTGCCAGGGTCCCTCGTGAAAACAAAGTTCATTTTTGTTTATTTTAACGTTAGAGAGTCATGATCTGTGTGTGTCCATCAAAACGTCCTGACATAGAAATAATAATAGGACAGAAATATTTAAAAATCTGCGCAGTCTTCTTCACACCACCCACAGAAGTCAACAATATATTATCAGTTTTTCTCAGAGCTAAATCGCGAACAGCTTGTTGTCTTTGGTTTCATTTCTACACTGACTGAAATGCCTTTATTTCATCTTACAGCAAGTCATTTCTCCGGCCTCTCTCTTGTCTGTTTTTCTTCAGTCATCACATTTTTATTTCTACCTTTTCCATCTCAATCTGAATCGAATAGCTCACGATGTAAACTGAAGACACAAACACAGCAGAAGTAGCTTTTATGAGGGAAATAGAAGTGAAACAGTGAATAGTTCTTCACAAATGTTTAGCTTTCATTTTGGAGTAGCTGGGTTGCCAGATTTCCTGGGCAGATCATCAGAGCTGTAGATACACTATATTACCAAGAGCATTTGCTCACCTCCTACATGAACTTAAGTGCCATCCCATTCCTAACCCATAGGGTTCAGTGTGATGTTGGTCCATCTTTTACAGCTATTACAGCTTCAGCAGATTCATGTATAATGCATTTATAGGAATCACAGCGGAGACATGGCCAAGACTAAGGAGGGAGAGAACAAGTCCGGGACTGAGATTCAAATAAATACAAAACATATTTGTGTATTTGCCAATGTATTCATCCAACCAACCTTGAAAATTGACTTCATCCCAACCAGACGATATAAAACATGGGGTCCTATATTTTTCTTAGTAAAGTTGAAAGCCTCCCTGACGCTAAAACAGAATTTACTAAAGGGCCACATTATAAACTGTGACTGGGGCCATCATACCAAAAGAAAGGCGGCGATGACTACGAAATGTGACAGAAAACAATCTTAAGTAACAAGGACCAAATGAACCATATAAGGTTCAGTGGAAGCAAGGATATTAAGAAGTGTAAATATGACATTAAAAAATAATTTTACAAGCATTTTATTTGAATAGAAATCATAATAAAACAAAAATAGAAACAGGATAATAAAAAAAATGACAGAAAATGACAACTTGTCAGTTGTGTAGTTTTAGACTGACCTCTTGAGGGCCACAAAAACATAGGCAAAGGGTCACATGCGGCCCCCATGCCGCACTTTGCCCAGGTCTGCCCTAAAGAGTGACACAGAAACTACTGTGATGGACTTCTGCGTTGTTGTTTGACACACCATGTGACAGACTCATGGAAAACGAGACGATCACATTAGGATGCAGAAGATATAAACCATCTCCTGTAAATAAATAAAGAAAGTCTCCCGTCACCTCCGAATCATCTCGCCGCGGCAATTAAATGGCGCTCCTCATGAAGCCACAATTATCAGACCGTTAAAAGTTTTTCAAATTTGAAAATTGATATTCTTTTATTCGGAAGTCGAAGCAGTGGTGGGGAACATCTCTGAAAAAGGCACTTAACTGTCAAGCTTGAGAAACTAATGAAAGTGAAGCTGGAAGAAAAGGAGCACTAATGTAAATGCAAGAGAAAGTACAATGAGCGATATAATGAAGTGCCTCCTATTTAAATCGAAAATATTCTGTGGCAAGTCTCTGCTCCTGAAATGCATTTTTAATGAATATCCCTTTTATATATTTTTGCTGCTTCACTGGTGACTCTTATTTTATGGGGGGTCTTTGACAAAAAAAAAAAATGAGAGCGCCGTATTAAAACGTCCTCACAGAATGCCACAACACTCGGAGCGGCTGGATATTGGTTTATTCCAGAGGCGCTGATCAGGAAGACTGGCTCTCAACACAAAGTGTTTCCTCCGATTTATTCAAATGAGGCTGCATTTGCATTGTGATGTGCCGCTCTTATTTTAGAGACGAAGAAGAGGAAAAAATGAGATTTTCAGATCAAATTGACCTGGGCAATGGCGCATTACGAAGCTGGCAGGTTGAGTCTGAAAGGCTCTTGTTCGATCAGAGTGCCAGGAGCTGGTGAGGCAGGGGGAGCAGAGGGGGAGGTTGGGGGCGGCGCGACACCCCCAACCTCCCCCCGTCCCCACCCCTCCTCTCTAGCAGCTGCTGGATGTCTCTCAGCCCCCGGAGAGGCTCCATCATTCCACTTGTTCTTGCGCTCCGGAACCTTGTAGAGCAGTGACCCCACATGCTTCTCCACTCTTGGAAAACAGAGTGAGAAGAAATGGAGACAAAGCAGACGCTGGAGTCTATTATGATGTGAGTGCTTCCTGAGTCAGAGCTGTGAGGGTGTCATTGGGAGTAACTGGAAAGGACAAGATCAGAAATGAGTCGATCAGGGAGGCAATTTGTAGATGTTAGGGGGGGTCAGGTGGTTTGGACACACGGAGAGGAGAGACGGTGTTGGACTGAGAATGTTGCAGATGAAGATGAGGAAGACAGTCAGTGAGGTTCGTGAAGATCATCGGTGTGACTGGAGAAGGATCAAGATAGAATAAAAATAGCTGTGTTTGAAACCAATGCTGAGAATTATGGGGTTCAAAGTAAAGTCAAAACAAAGAGCAAGACGTCATTTGTTGAAAGACTTTCCCCGTTGGTTCCACTTCACTTACAGGTCTCATCTGTAATGCATTACTGCAATCATAACCCAGCACAGTGCATTTATATGGCTTCATAAAAGATGCTATGTATGTTCATAATTATGTGTGATAACTTATAACAAGGTTTATGGAGTATTATGAGGTAAAGAATGTGAATGAATGGTGTCATTTTGTTTCTAATAATATACTATGTGGGTAAGTGTTAGGGTCTAGGGCTCTTGAGTCTTTGTGATATTTTATAAACCCTGTCATGAGGTACCATACATGATCATAAACATTCATAACGTCTTACACAAAGATGTCTTATGACTGGACTTGTAATGCATTATGGATGAGAGCAAGACTTTCATGAATATCAACTCCAGTCTTCTGGAGATGTTTTGGTTTCCAGAGGAAGAATGCCATGACTCAGTCCAAGACATTCAGTTGTGTGAGGTCAAGGTGAAGCTTGAGGAAGGTTGAGATGGAAACAAGGACTTTTAGCATCTGAGAAGCCGGAAGGAGGACAAAACTAGCCGATGGCTCAGAGTCCAGTCGGTGACCATCCCAACAGAACCATGGATAAGATGGATGAATTATTTAGATTGGAAACACATATTAACCACTAATAAACCCATACATCTACCGTTCGATCATCGGTACTACTTGCTACAATGCTGCTAATACAAATACAAAATAAGTAGTTTATCTGTGGCAGGGTCATCAACCCCAAATCTAAAGTATAATCGATCAAACATAAACTCATAAATCATAATCATAAATGGTTTTAGATTCTCTCCTAAAACGTGTGCCTCGTGCTCCACAGGTGAGCGGCCCTTCCAGTGCAGCCAGTGCGGCGCCTCCTTCACCCAGAAGGGAAACCTGCTGCGTCACATCAAACTTCACTCTGGCGAAAAACCCTTTAAGTGTCACCTGTGCAGCTACGCCTGCCGCAGGAGGGACGCGCTCACCGGACACCTCCGCACACACTCAGGTCGGTGGGACTCAGACGCAGTACATTTGCATCTTAGATATTCACCTCATCCCAACATTTTTTTTTAAGATTTAAGACAATAGCATTCTGAAATATGTTAAAAAAGCGTGATGTTCTATTAACATTACACAACAAAATAAAAAGAGAATAATCATTTTGAATTTTCTAAAGTTATTTTACGGTATTTCAAATATTCACATATTTTTAAACCAATCATGATGGAAATATTTTGTATTAATTTTTTTGATATTACATTCAATAACAAGCTTTCTTTCTGTAAAAGTTAAGTATGATAATTCATTGTTGTTGTTGTTTATTTACAAATAATTAAATACATGCGAGAAAAAATATACAACCAAAGAAGTGTAAAATTATAATAAATTTGAACTATAATATGAATTTGAATACAAAAATATGGTCCAAATGCGAAGAAACCTTGAGCCTCCTGAGATGCTCCATGATTTTGTTTGTGAAAGGTGAGGCTTCCACTCTAAAGGCTGGTTGGCGCCAGATGGATGAGAAGGGAGGAAGAGAGAGGCCTCTTTACGAAACAGAGACATGGAACTGTTGCACTTCCCTGTGCAGAATTTATAGACTTTATAAGGAGGAGGGTCAGAAACTCTGGGGGGCGCTGGTTGACATCCATGGCATCACATGACGCTGTGACAGCTGACAGTTAAGTGAAATAATGTTGTAACTGAATAACAAAGTGGGAGTCGCTGCAGGTTGTCAGATGCATTGGTGTGTGGATCCCTACATTCACTTTGCAAGCTCAGCATAACTGCAAGAATTGTTCCCAGAAACCATCTTTCCAGAATCTCTTTTGAAACTAAATGCACCATCTCCTCCTTCCTGAGGTCAGAATTAGACAAGAGGAAGTGTTGACGTGTTAAATAAGATGTCACTGTTTTAGTGTGTGAAAGTTCTGCAGAAGTCGCTGCGCCGCACTCGTGTGACGTGACCCAAATAAAGACGAGGTTCATTTCTGCAGACGTGACACGCGGAAGCCTTAAATAGCAGAGGAGGAATGAGCTGTCCCAGCTACCTGGGGCAAGAGGCCAGGGACAACCACACAGACAATTTGTCGATATCAGTTTACCTCAGCAAATTTGATTCCAGCCGACTCAGCAGTTTTGACTTCAACATGAGTGTCCTCCTCCACAGTTGGCAAGCCTCACAAGTGCGCGTACTGTGGGCGGAGCTACAAGCAGCGCAGCTCTCTGGAGGAACACAAGGAGCGATGCCACAACTACCTGCAGTGCATGGGTCGACAGAACATCTACACAGGTTTGGACTTCACTCACGCTCAGCCCACACCAGAGGCTCGACCCGGAGTCAGCACATTGATACAGCCTGTCTCAGTAGCTTCAAATGTTGAGTTCCACATGAATCCATAGAGCAGGTGCTGTGCATGTGTCAGAACGGTTCGCTCTGTGAGAATAGTCCACTCTAAAATCTACCTCTCTGTCTTGCTTTCCAGTAGTAAAGGAAGAAAGCAGCCAGAGCGAACAGAGAGAAGACTTAAGCCAGACGGGATCAGACAGAGCCCTGGTGCTAGACAGACTAGCTAATAATGTAGCCAAGCGTAAGAGCACTATGCCACAGAAGTTTGTGGGTAAGGGCCCAAACCTGCTTCCTCTCACATCTTCATACTCACCACACTACTCACACTCACGCTGTTTCAGTTCTACCCAGCAGATACACTTTAGTCCGAGTGATCAGAACATGTCTCAATAAAAACAACAGTGTGTTTATGTACAGTTTACTCCAATATTGTAAAGATTTGTTGACTCATTTTTGTTGTTCTGGTTTGGCCCCTCAGGAGAGAAACACCTGTCGGAGCTCAGCTACGACGGAGCGGCGGAGATGATGCAGCCTCACGTCATCGACCAGGCCATCAACAGCGCCATCACCTACCTGGGGGCGGAGTCCCTCCGTCCTCTGGTCCAGACGTCCCCCGCCTCCTCTGAAATCGGCCTGGGCTCAATCTACCCTCTTCACAAGCCGGCGCCCGAGGGCCACACCGGGGCCCCCCACAACCTATCGGCCAAAGACAGCGCCGCTGAGAACCTGCTGCTGCTCTCCAAGTCCAAGTCCGCGTCCAGCGAGAAGGACGGCTCCCCGAGCCACAGCGGCCAGGACTCCACCGACACGGAGAGCAACAACGAGGACCGGGCTGGCGGCGCCGCCTCCGGACTCATCTACCTGACCAACCACATCACCGCCGGCGTGAGGAACGGCGTGCTACCGCTGGTGAAGGAGGAGCAGCAGCGGCAGTTCGAGGCCATCCGGGCCAGCATGGAGATGGCGTCGGAGGGGTTCAAGGTCATGACCTCGGAGGGCGAGCAGGTGAGGGCGTACCGCTGCGAACACTGCCGCGTTCTCTTCCTGGACCACGTCATGTACACCATCCACATGGGCTGCCACGGCTTCAGAGACCCGTTCGAGTGCAACCTGTGTGGTCACCGCAGCCAAGACCGCTACGAGTTCTCGTCTCACATCACGCGTGGCGAGCACCGCTACTGAGATCAGCGAGAGACCTACGCCGCTATCATGTCATCCATCCATTAGTGACAACAGAAGCTCAACACTGCGACTTGTGTGACAATAAACTCTTCATTTATTCATACATCCGCTCTCACACTGGAGAGGAGCCATCATGTATGTGACTTGTTCAAACATGATTTTGTGTTTGTACCAATTTCACTTTGTATCAACAGTCGACATCAAAACACGTGTTTATCAAGCAGGCGGCTGAGTGTGTCACGCACTTGTCAGTATGGAGCTTCTGTATTTTTGGATAAGGTTTACAAATGAAACAGAAAAGTGCTAAACATGCTGTTCAGAATAATGTTTATCTAGTCTCACAGTGAAATAAGTGGAGGATCAATTCCCATGTTAATAAAATGATAATGCAAATCAATTGTTTTGCAGGCAGAAATGAAGTGCTGTTGAAGTGTAACAGTATTTGACCTGACGAAAAAACTCGACAGCATGTTTACACTGAAATGTTTCTGAGCCTTATTACTATTTCTGTTTCTTTTTGCTGTGTAAATTTGCATTGTGAGTTGAATTGTTGGATTAAACAACTATTTTTAAATGTCAAAATGTTTTCTGGAGCTATGAAACTCATTTGAGCATTCAGCTCTGAGAATCGTCCTGAGGACTCACGGCTTTCCATCACAAGTGTTGAGGCAGTCGGAAGCTGACGTCCAGCAGAGACTCGGTGAAGAGCTGCTCAGGCAGTGTTGTAGCTCACGATCTCACTCTAAAGACACGGAAGAACAATCAATATTGAGAAATCACCCCTGGAGCTTTGGAACAGACAAACAGGACGAAAAGTCAATTCTCCGAAGACAGACGTCGAGACTCACTGGTGAAACCAACGTCCAAATAACCTGTTTGTCATTGGACTGATGATGTAACTTGTGAACGTGTCTTTACGCCGCATGTTTGTTGACTGTTTTTATTTTATCATGAATAACAAAAAAATAAATAAGTGATCATTTCTATCCGTTTTTTTCCCAACTGTACATAAAAGGTTTCAAGTGTAGATATGGCATTTAATTTATCAGGTCTGTCTTTTGTTTGTATTTATTTCAGTCCTTGTTTTTACTGAGTAGAGTAGAACCTGCTGCTGTTCTAGTTCCCACGGCTGGAATCTTGTTTTGGAGACGTCATTACGAATGTGAGGATTGAAGAAGCTTGCAGAGCATCAATAAAGAATATTTTGTATAACTGGACAGTTTGGTCTTTAATTTCAAATAAAAACATATCAACAACATGTGAATTAAATGGAATTAAACCCTACATATGCAGTATACATCAGCATGGATATGAATGGAAGCAATAATCATTGACATTTTTTCAATAAAAACAGATACTCAGATATGTGTTGTGGGGAGGAAATATGAGCAACCGTTCCTATGTTTATGTATGATAATGTATAATAATGTATAATAATGTATAATGTTACTGATGTTACATTGTCAAGGAAGAGGATAAGAATTTGACTACTATTTGAGTACTATCAGTGTCATCATCTGTACAAGCAGCGGCAGAATTTGACATCTGTACTAGTACCGCTAGTGGTGTAGTAGTTAGTCAAAGAAGAAGTAGTAGTCACAGATTAGTTACTTGTAATTATAATTTTTCTACAGTAGTGGTAAAAGAGGACCAACACCAGCACTAGTATTAGTTGTTGTTGTAGGAGTCACAATAGAAGTGGTCCTAGTACTATCATAACTAGTCGTAGTAGTTGAAAAAAATAGTAGGATGAGCAGATGTTCCAGTGGCAGTAGAATGAGTAGCAGTTGTAGTAGAAGTTATAATAAAAATGAAGTACAAGTACCACCAGATATGTCAATAGAGGCTTCAGTGGTAGTAGTTACTATCATGGCAGAATGTAGTAACAGTAGAAGTAGATGACATAGACTCATCAATTGTACAGGTAGTTGTGGAGTTAGTAGCAGAAGAAGTAGTGGTAGTAGTAGTACCAGCTGCGTTAGTAGCTATAGTCATGGCAGTAGGGGATAAGGAATAGAAGTAATAAAATAGGAAGTAAAACAAGCACTGCCAGTACTCGTGGCAGTATTATTAGCTGCTGTATTGTTAGATGCACCAGTGGCACAACAATTGAAAGTATAGTAGTATTTGTAATAACAGGACTAGAAAAGCACTGAGACAGTGCAAACCTCCACCAAGCAGCTTCAGTCCATCGCAACACTGTCTCCTAATGACAAAGTATCCTTTAAAAAATATATTTTAAAAAACAGCGGTAGCATCAGCAGTTGCACCAGTAACAGAAGGATTTGTAGTGGATGAGGAAGTAATACCATCAGCTATGTCTAGAGCAGCAGCCAAATCATTTGAAATAACATGGTACAGTTGTGAATTACTTCATCACTTTTCACAATTACCAGACATGTACTAGTGGAGGAAGTTCCTCTGCCAAAGTTTTGGACTGAACCCGAGGAAAGAAGAGAAATCTAAAAATGCTAATGACCAGACTCACTGTCTGGCATGTTAAAAAAAAAAGAAAAGTGAAGGTTTTGTTGAGCTTATTTACAAAACACTGTTTGGAACTGCCTGCAACGCTGACATCAAGTGTCAGTCAAAATCCCAGCCGCACAAATGAGGAGAAACTTTGATGCACTAATTGACAGAAAACAAAGCGAAGGAGACGGAAAGTGACTGACAGACGGCGGCGAAGCTCTGGAGCCACGACTCACCAAAATAGTAATTATTCGAGTACTAGCCGGAGTAGTACTATCAGCATTATGGGCAACAGTGATAGAGTCGGAGCAGCAGTGTGTGGGGAAGAACCTCTGCATTATGAATATTGAGAGCAGTGATAGATGCTGTCCTGATAGCAGCGCTGCTGCGTGACACGTGACACATCCGCAGGTCCACATATGCCTGGTCCTGGACCTGAGGAGCACAGTGGTGGCTGCCTGGCCCTCTGAGGACCAAAGACATAAGAGATGCTACAGAAAGGATCAGGCAGTGGAGCAGAAGACAGAGGCTGGGGCTCTGAGGGTCCGGCCCGTCTGAGGAAGCCCTGTCTGGCTGAAGGAGAAGCTCAGCGTGATGTGCAGCGACACGCGCGTCCAGATGGCTGCTGTGTGATTTAGCAGAAACGGGAAGCAGCTGTGACCAGCGCGGAGCCCCTCCTCCCCCCCTCCTTATGCTTCACTGGTACCCTGCCGAGGAGGAGGAGGGGTAAGTGGGAGGGGTCGTACTTGCATGAGGAGGAATCATCTGGCCAACCAAGTTGGACCCCGCCAAAATCCCAACTCTCACTTCCCCTGAGACAGCTGACATCTCTTCAAGAGAAATACAAACAAATGGGAAGTAATGAAAGTTTCTGGGTTCTGCCCTGGATCCCAGGAGTTTAGTACCAACACGTATGATCTGCTTCTCTCTATAGAAGGGAGCTTTAGCTACAAGCTCGCGCGTCGCTGCAAAGTGGCTGCATGGACACGTTTGCTCGTGTGTCACCCACAATGTCACCATTTAACTCTCCAGCAGCAAATGAGGATGAACCGATCCCACCGGTGCGATGGCTGAGACCCAGGCTCGTAGACGAGAGGAGGCCAAGGACCATTCATCACTATCACAGATCCACTTTGTTGGACAAGGAGCAGGGATCTAGAATGGTGATTTTCAAACCATAGGGCTGAGGCAGTGAGACACACAGCCTTAACACACTTGCCATGTATGGTGGCATCATTATGTTGACTTGACAGCATAAAATTTGTGATAGTTGCCAACTATGGGGAGGTTTTGACAAGAAAAAAATGATAAAGAAAGTGATGCCACCTCCACAAGAGTAAAAGCTGTTCATGAAAAAATAAAGTTTAAAATGAATTTGAAAATGTGATGGCAATACTTTCATTTACACTTTATTTGTATCTTCTTTAGAGTTCATTTTGAAAGTAAAATATATTATATTATTTTTTCATACTTTTTTTATTCTGAAATTTATTCACAACGTACAATTTTAGCAATTTTCACAACAGTTTGCATCAAGTGTATTTTTTTTTCTTTAGTAAATTTGATGAATATGACTTGCTTGGTGTTTTGTTTACATGTAAGTAGATTAAATATGGTTATTGATCACAAATGAATCAGTTCTATTACTTGAATGGGCCCCGGGCCCATTTGTTCTGGAAAAGGTGGGCCCAAGATCAAAAAGGTTAAGAACCCCTTATCTAGAACATCTCCTCCAGGGAAAGATCCGTACTAACATCCAGGTGTTGCCCGATGGAGGTCAGCCACAGGGGGTCATTGGAACATCTATCCAGCATCTGCAGAGGAATGTCTGAGTGCCCTGACCAAAGCTCAAGATGGAGGGAGCAGAGGGAACAAGCCTCTGGATGGAGAGGAATAGCATGTCAGGGGGAAAGCTGCAGGAGGCAGGATGTCGTCCCTACACAGGTCTCCTTAACTAAATTCAACACTCAGAAAAAATTGCACAAAACCATATATGTGAAGTTTTCAGAATGGCATGCTACTCAAAGAATCTATTTTTGCTCTATTTTCTTATCATCGGTCAATTACAAATCTCATTTTTGGTGACTTTTCTAGGGTTTTAAAAGGTGTAAAATTCATTTTTACCATTTCCAAAGCGCCATGATGTACACAAATCCTTCGTTTTTTGAAGCGTATCCCCGGTAGGAGATAATCTCTATTCTAATAATACTTCTTCTTTTTGTTTCGGCTTCTCCCTTCAGGGGTGGCCACAGCGGATCATCTTCCTCCATCTCACCCTGTCCTCTGCTTCATCCTCTCTCAAACCTACAGACCTCATGTCTCCACGTCCTCCTTCACCCCTATTCTAATAATACATGCACAAGTAAATAAGAAATTCTCTGAATAATAGTTCTACAGATGACGAGCTGCATATTGTGAGTAATGTTACCAAGGTAACAATACTGTTTAAGTTGTGGAGGCTGTCATCAGACACAAAGCACTGACGGCAAATACTAAAGCTATCCCAAGTTTCTCAAAAAGACACGTTTAAATCTTTGAGTGACATACCAGGTTTGGCTTTGTGCATTTTTTTCTGAGTGTTCATTTTACTTCAGGAGACCTGTTCCTACTGTTGCCCCGCCATGAGGTAAACACCTTCCTCTCTGGCACTGTTGGAGGCAGCACTGCCTGCAGGTGGTGCTCACCTGTGCAAGCATTGATCATGCCAGCACATATATAGCAAGTTAAGTTTCACTCAAGCGGTGGCCCCACATGATCCTCATCTATTGGCTCTAAAAACTGTTCACCGTCTTGTTTCCGAGAGGCCGATACAGCCAGTGTCCAGTGAATGAAAGACTCACACCACATGGCACGGTGACTTGTCGGCGGCCTCGCAGAGGGCCAGACTGATCCCGGCAGCACCAGAGGAATCTTGCGCATCTGTCTTGTGCTGCTGCGCGACACGATCCGAGGCCTCCTCGGGGGGAGGTTGTGTGTGTGACAGCATCGACTGCTGGCTATTTCAACAAAGTTCAAAAAGAGTAGCCAACCACATGCGCCTGAAATATTCATCAGCCGCTTGACAAAAAGATGAAAAATAAATGACAGTCTTTCTTCATGGCCTTCCAGATTTTCTAAGATTGTGTCATTAAAGTTGCATGACGGACGCATTTTTCATGTATGGACTCTATCTGTTCCTCCATGAGTCTGCCGGTTGCACATTTGGGTTTTTACCTGATGAAAGGATGTGAAGTTTATGGAGCAAGTGTTGCAGAAAGAGATTTTCCTGTTCAGTCCACTGCAGTCTTGATCAACAGGAAGGGAGGGATTGAAGAAGGACTTTTCAACATGAGACCCAGGATATGTTGCCCAACTTCCCCAGATGTGATTCACGCTTGCTTCAGGAGAAGGTCAGGAGTTTGCAGGAGGAAACTTCGCTGGCATTTTTACGTCACATGTTCTTTGTGGATTAGTAATGAAGTGGTGATGCAGAGTCCTCAACAGCATGAGTGCAAATGGTTCAAGGAAATAAAGAAATATTTGCCACGCAGCCAGCTCTTGTGACACAGTGGCATGTTCTTAAAAGCTTCATGAAGAGCTGCCCTTACTGGGGTGGTATCGCGGCTGGTGGCATGAGAAGGAGTGGGGAATCGAGGTCTGGTCTAGGGATTTTTTTAAACTGTAAAGCTGCACTGAGCATCTAAACCTTACCTGTATGTGTGATGTTGCTTTCTATAACCATTTTTTTTTTAATTGATCAAAAATATTGACTTGAAAAAAAAAAAAAAAAGAAGATACATATTGGAGACCCCTGTCATGAGTACTGTAACAAAACAGAAGCTTTTTAACCACGAAATGCTTTGAACTTATTACATTTTATTTAAAGAAAAAACAAACAAATTTAACAAAAATAATGATCAGCACTAACCAACAACGTAAACCTGAACATTTCATCGTCCACACCCAAAAGTCTTGTTCCACTCTTCATACAGCTCCAGATCTTTAGACGACACGCTGGGCCGAACCGTCTTCAGAGCCTCCTGGAAGTCTCTGTAGAGGATCGGTCGCACCTGATCTGCCGTGATGGTGGCGATGTCGCTCAGCTGGATGCTGCGGATGGGACCCAGAGCCGCCTCCCGACACAGCTGAGTCATATCCGCTCCAGAGAAGCCCTCAGTGGCTGTCACTATACTCACAAGCTCCTCATCTCTCAGCTGGTTCTTCTCTCTGGACATGAGGTTGGAGACTATCTGCTGCCGAGCGGCTCCAGCCGGGAGAGGGATGTACAACCTTTTGGCCAGCCGTCGACGGGCGGCTTCGTCGATCTCCTGAGGTCTGTTGGTGGCCCCCACCACCAGGATGCGGTCGTCCGCGGCGGTGGCAGCTCCGTCCAGCTGCACAAGGAACTCTGTCTTGATCCTGCGTGAGGAATCGTGCTCGCCATCAGTCCGCTGGGACAACAGAGAGTCGATTTCATCGATGAAGATCACAGCGGGTTGGTGGCAGCGGGCGATGGCGAACAGCGCCCGTACCATCTTCTCCCCCTCCCCCACCCATTTAGAAGTGAGCGAGGATGCACTAATGCTGAAAAAGGTGGCACCTGACTGACAAGCTATACATTTCCCGATCAGAGTTTTCCCAGTGCCTGGCGGTCCAAACAGCAGGATGCCTTTAGGTGGCCCCCGAAGGCCGGTGAAGATATCCGGGCGCAACATGGGCCACACAACAATCTCCTTAATGGTGGTCTTCGCAAACTCCAGGCCAGCAATATCATCCCAGACCACAGGAGGCCCGTGGTCCATTATCTCGCTCATGATCAGCTCCACAATCTTGGGCTCAAAGTTTTTCAACCGCTCATCAAGTATCTGAGGTTCCTCACTGGAACTCTGCCTCGTGCCGCCCCCTTCCTCCTCCTGTCGCGGCATAGGCGAGACAAACTTTGAAAACGCTCCACGGGGCCTGTTGGCACCCAGAGACTTCTTCACAGTGGCGGCCATCCCCGGAGGCGGAGCTCTCTGCTGCCACTGGGAATGCTTCTTCTGTTGGTCAACAATGAACTGTTCACGGGCCGACTTGAAGTTCGACACGGGTCCGGAATCGGGACTAGTTTGACCTCTGACACTGCTTTCTCCCTCTGTGTTGTAAAAGTTTTTTCGTTTAGAAGGGTTAGATGTGGTGAGGAAGGAGGGCTGGTTGTTGTGTTGTGGAGCTGTGGAGGGATTGCTAAACAAAGACTGAGCTTTAGATGGAGGACGGGGGAACATGCTGGGACTAACAGACGTGCTCTCAGAAGCTCTAGCAAGAACATTATTGGTTGGACTACTAGAAGCGTTGCAGGCCTCTGGTTTAGACTGTGCTGGTCCTACAGGTTTGAAAAGTGGACCCTCTGACCTCAAAGCAGCAACAGTAGTGGAGAGGGCAGTAGCGGCCTCCTGTCCCACAGATACGTTAACATCTGCTGGTGCCACCAGGGACTCTTCCCCCTTCGTCCCAGCCTGAATCATCTCCTGCACGCAAGGCAACTCCATCACACTCTCCATAGTGAGGGACGACTCCCATTTGTCGCTGTAGTTCTTCTGACTACGGGCCAAATGAAGTGCAGTCTCTGCATAGTTGTTGAGTCCTGTGTGGGGGTCATCAGAGTCCAGCACAGCGGCGTAGCGCTCCGAGTAGGTCCTGAACAGGCTGTCCATGCCGGCCTGAGAGAGCTGGGAGTTTGCCCATGCATACTGAATGGAGAGGATGTGGGCCCGGTAGGCATCCGCCGTCTGTTCAGGTGTACAGTTGCCAGATGAAATGTCAAAGGACCTTCTCTGCCATTCGTCCAGGTGTGCTCCACTCATGCCTGGCCTGCTCCCGCCTGGTGAAGGAGAGGCCACAAATCATTAAATATATATCATCTCACTCAAGCACTCACTATAAACAGAGAATGAGGCACTTCTGACTGAGCAAGTGACACAGGTATCAAGTGTCACCATCCTCTAAACAAACCAATCACAATGAACTGACAACATTCATGAACAGCATTGTTGTAATGTTATTCTATTTATTTTATTTTATTTGTTTTTTTGTTGCACTTTATTCCAAGGCACTTTCCTAGTCAGTGGGCTCCCCACTGACCATGGCAATAAATTTGATTCTGATTCTGATTCAGAAACAACACAAATGTGCTGCTCATTGATATAAATTCAATGACCTGGCTGATGCAAAAAATATTTATTTCAGCTTATATTTATCCTCAAAACCATGAAATGGAATCTCATTTATTTAGGAACTATTTAAATAACCACAAAACGTCAAAAAAAGTCTTACCACGTCACTTTTCATTTAAGAAAACAGTGGCAACAACAACAAACGCCATCAAAATCGATCCTCTGACGGACACACTCTTACCTAGCATGAAACAATATTGTACACATGCGCTAATAAATGATACACTAACTTATTTTATTATCTTAAAAGACAGTCGACCATAACGTGCAGCTGTAAACAGTGTAAATAACGGCGCTTTAACTCACCGAACACAGCAAGACACGCCTGAAAGTAGGAGCAACAACACCGGATGGTTCTGTTACAGTACCGAACTCTGCTGTCGATAGTATAAGTGGGTGTAAATATTTAAAAGGGAGACCGGATCACAACAAACTTTGGCGGAAGATGTCAGTCAGCTCTACAGGAAACTATTTTTCCCGCCAGTTGCTCCGCCAACAACTGTCCGTTCCGTTTAGTTTTACGGCCAAATTATTCCATATATTTGGACGCTAATCGAAGAATATATGAAACAGCTACTTTAAGATTATGTATAATGTAAAATGTGCTTCATTCTTAATGACACGTTGTGTGTTAAGGTGTGGCAGTTAGCCACTAAAGTTAGAGCAATAATTCGGGGAAACATATTGGGACGGGACTAAAGTGTCTGCGAGTTCCGCCTACTCCACTGTTGGTGTTTTATCCTAAGTTTGTAATTTGTGAAATATTATCCGGTCCACACGTGAAATCAATGTACTGTGAATTGTTTGATTGCGTTTTAAGTGACAGAGGTAGCGACTATTAAAACAACAGACAGAGTCAATGCCGCCATCTTGTGGGGCCTTTACAACAGAACAAGCACTTTGCCTGAAGCGCTTTGTTTACGTTGCATTCTGGGAAATTGTGTTCATTTGCTCTTACTATGAGATATAAAGCGCAATTCACATATGCGTGTCGTCAAAATAAATATAATATTTAGGTTTGTGTTTAAATGTGATGTGTGTATGTACCTATGTCGACGATATACGTGACCGCAGAAACGTCAAACTAGCGTTGCTTCCGTTGGTGACACTACATTACCCACAATCCCCGTCTCTTGTGTTTATGCCGTCGACGGGAGATGACAGACTGTAAAGGATGACAGCACGCGCTGCTCTTGGATGAACTGCCAGCGCCGACCTTATCGCGCATTTAGCTCTTTCAATCGTTTGTTTTGAACGAGTCGTTCGTCGGCAGAGCAGCTGCTGAGCAAAGTTGACCGTGTGGACGTGTCGGTTAGTGAGACCGGATGTGGGTGCAGACTGGACCGGCGGAGTCAGGAGCCGGCAGCAGCAGCACAAGTCACACCCTGCTCTGCTAAACTGGAACCAGATATGACTGACTCATCGCCATGGCAAGACTGCAGGAGATAACCAAGACTACCGGCTACTGCAGTGTGGATCAGCCCAGCGCTTGACTCTGTCCGGATTGGTTTCGCAACAGACTCTGTACCGCAGCACAATGAACGCCTCCGGTTACACGTTTGTGACCCGAGATGACAACAGCACTGTTTATGCCGAGGTTTCCAAAATCCTCATCTCCACCGGACAGTGGAAGCGGCTGAAAAGAGACAATCCGAGATTCAACTTGATGCTGGGCGAGAGGAACAGGTTGCCCTTTGGTCGTCTAGGTAATGTTGGAGGCCACCATTGGGTTTGTGGTGGAAAAAGAGCTGAGCTGAAAGGCAAAGCTCTTGGGCTGTGCGTGTGCTGCCTCTCATCATTTCGCTTCATCCCGTCTTTTTCACAGGCCACGAGCCTGGTCTGGTCCAGTTGGTGAATTACTACAGAGGAGCAGACAAACTTTGCAGGAAGGCGTCACTGGTTAAGTGAGTACTAATGTTTATAAGTCACATATTGAATTATTCAGCAGAGGGTGCATTAGCTGAGCGATATCTCACCGTGCCCTCAGACTCATAAAGACCTGCCCCGAACTGACCAACTCCTGCAGCTGGTTCCCGGAGTCCTACATCATCTATCCGACCAACCTCAACACTCCGGTGGCGCCGGCCACAAATGGCCTCAGCCATCTGAAGAGCAACCCCAAGACTGATGAGCGGGAGGTGTTCCTGGCCTCGTACCACGCCAAGAAGGACAGCGGGGAGGGCACAGTGTGGATCGCAAAGTCGTCCGCAGGAGCTAAAGGTATCACGCATCTGGATCTCTGAGAAAGCCTGGTCTGAAGTGCCGCAACGATTAGTTGACGTCATCGAGAACGTCGACAACAAAATTTCATTGACGCAAAGATCTGTGCGTCGATGCGTCGATGTTGCTGTAGCTGTAAACACACACGGACCGCAGGATGGGCATCAAGAACTGGTTGTTATTGAGAAGCAGTGAGGAAATATCACATTCTCTGGAATCATTAAGATATGTTACTTTCTGTTCATTTAATTGGTTCCTGACTGAGGTCCGACTCCAACTGGCCACCATCGCTGTGCGCACAAGGATCCGCGTCACCACCTCCGAATGACCGCCTCAGTCACACTCACGGTGGAGTTTGAGCGGCGACGGGTCGTACTGTTCAAAAGTGTGGCTCTGTTTTGTTTGCGAAGATAACGCGTCTCAAGGATGAGCAAACCCCTTCGACACCATGGTAGAATGATGAAAGAGTGTTTGGTCTGTGACGCCACACACCCTTGAGCTCACAGCAAGCATGTCAGTTAGCACAGAGCTAACTTGTTGTAGATGTAGATGAAGTGAAGTATCCTCAGTGTCTCTCCTCCTAATAATAATAACCAGAACTGAACTAGGGAGCTACACTGAACACATCGTCTTAGATTACTATTCAAATAAGACTTTTTGATGGAGATATTTATCAGATGTTTTATATGGGATACATATATATATATATATATATATATATATATATATATATATATATATATATATATATATATATATATATATAATTATTATATTATATATAATATAATTTTTAATTCTTCTCAAGGACCAATAAAGACCTCAGTTTTAAAGAACTGGAGCTCTCTGTCAACAGTTTTATGCTTCATGCTTCACAGGGTTAATACATGTTCCTGGATGATGTGTCATTATTTTAATATACTTGTTTAATAATGTATGGTGTCTGGAGTATCACAGTGACATGATTTATGGTATTCGCGATTTGTCGACTAATCGAAAAAATAATGAATAGTCAGCAACAAAAATAATCGTTGCAGCTCTAGCTTATTGTTTCGTGTAAACACCTTCCAACTTGTAGTCCATTCATTCTGCTTCCTTGTC
Organism: Synchiropus splendidus; assembly: GCF_027744825.2. Classification (NCBI taxonomy): domain Eukaryota; kingdom Metazoa; phylum Chordata; class Actinopteri; order Syngnathiformes; family Callionymidae; genus Synchiropus; species Synchiropus splendidus. The sequence goes on along the minus strand of NC_071342.1, from coordinate 19,389,137 downwards.
TTATAAGGCGCTGGAATTTTGATATCTCACAACGCCACTGAGCTGCTGGACTACATCGACAATCAGGGGCAAGTTCATGTGATCCAGAAGTACCTGGAGAAGCCGCTACTTCTGGAGCCTGGACATCGGAAGTTTGACATCAGGTTAGTAAGGAGAGCCTATGATGGCAGCCTGGCTGTTGTTGACTGTTTTTGGATTGGTCTCTCAGGAGCTGGGTTCTGGTGGACCACCAGTACAACATCTACTTATACCGTGAGGGCGTGTTGCGGACGTCATCGGAGCCTTACAACAGCTCAGATCTCCAGGACATGACCAGCCACCTGACCAACCACTGCATTCAGAAGGAGCACTCCCAGAACTACGGACGGTATGAGGAAGGGAACGAAATGTTCTTCGACGAATTCAGGCTCTACCTGCTCAACACTCACAACATCACGCTGGAGTCCAGCATTTTACCTCAGATCAAGCAGATCATCAAGTATGTCCTGCTTGGATGGCAGTCCTCTGCATGTCTGCGGGACACGATTTCACTGTGGTTTAACTTCACCGCAGGAGCTGTCTGACGTGCATCGAGCCGACTATCAGCACCAAACTTCTGTCCTATCAGAGCTTCCAGCTCTTTGGATTTGATTTCATGGTGGATGAGAGCTTCAAGGTTTGGCTCATTGAGATCAACGGAGCGCCAGCTTGTGCACAGTGAGTCATGTGTCTCTCCATGTGTCCTAGAAGTCTGCTGACATGCTCATTTCTGTCCCCTGAAGTGACAGCCTCCTGCCACTAGGTCGCAATGTTTACTCAGTTGCTGAGAGAGAACTATATTTATTAGGGGTGGGATTCAATTAGAAAAACTAATCTAGTTATTTAGAGAATTTGTGATTAATTAATCTCAATTAATCGCAATTAATTTGGTATATTACTGAATCAAATGATGGACCCAGACATACATACATTTAAACAACAAAATATTGTTTATTTTGCATCAGTTTGACAATGGCACAATACATCACGATGGTGGCTATATTCAAGTTTTTATATCACCTTATTTAAACTAAAGCTCTTTCAATGTCTTGAAAATATTTGTATAAGAATTTCAAGTCCATTCAGAGTAGTGGAAACCCTGGCCATTGTGTAGCGAAAAACATCCCTGAACCAAAGCAAACAGATGCTTTTGTTTGCTTTTGTTCAGGGATTCCTCCATGTTTGTTGTTGTTGTTATCATCCTAGCTGCCACGTGTCTTGTGCATCAGTGGGATCAGTGGACCAGGAACTCCAGCATTTACAAAGGTTCCCTGTTGTCTGGAGAGAAAACTTTTCAATTAAAATTAAATGAATTAAATAAAAAAATCCCACCACTAATATTTAGCTCAGTTCATATGTCTCACTTCCAATCTCTCCTCTCCAGAAAACTCTACCCAGAGCTGTGTCAAGGGATCGTGGACGTGGCCATCTCCAGCGTCTTCCCCCTCAGCAGCGGCAGCGAGAGCTCCTCCGCGTCCTCCTCTCCATACTCCTCCTCACCATCCTCCATGTTCACCACCAACTCGTGCTCCTCGCCCAAACTCCGAGCGCCGCTGCACGTCGGGCCCTTCACTCGACTCTGAGCTATTGAAAACAAAGTGACCCCCCCCTGAGCTTCTCCCTGAGTAGAAGGGCCCCCTTGTAAGTTACCGAAAGAGACGCTCCCGCTGAGGCTACGTCCACACTACTGTGTTTTGAGTCCTGTTATGTTTCATATATATGTACTTTAGTTTCCAGGCCATTCTTATTGTGTGTTGTCACACCTTCACCGAACTTACCAAGTTTGGATGAATGACTGCAAACATAAATGATAAGCTTATGCAGAGGTGAGCCACAATGACAGGTTGCATCCCACCTGTCAGGCAGTTTGTTACAAGGAACAGTTGTAAGCTTTGACTGTTACATCTAGTATTTAAAGTTGGCATGTTAGCATCTGTTGTAGACCAAAATTGGAGCTTTTAATCTACTCCCATTACATTTTTGTGGGCATTACCTTCTTGGCTTCTGACGTCGAGCTGACTGGAGTGGCTTCATTTGGAAACATAGTATTGTGGGTGTAGCCTGAGACTTTAGTGCCTTACACTTCCAACCATGCCCCCTTAAAGAGCTTGTTGACTTACTGTGACCGTTGAGTTTTTGTATTGTCAAAGTGTGCGTATTCCGCTATAGAGCAAGCCCAGACCCCAAATCGTGGTGAATATGTTCCTTCGGTTCCGTCTCTCCACGACTTTGCCTGCTCTTTGTCAGTAGCTACGGAGATAGAAACAAAATAGTAGCAAGACTCCATCATGAAGGATCCCAAATCCCCCCTCAGACCGGTCCAGTATTATCCTTGTTTCTGTATGGTTTTTGCCCTCAGGTTTGTTCTAGTGTGGTGCAAGCATGTTTAGCCTTTTGCATCTGTTTAGCTCTGATGTGTTGCCTTTATATTTTAAAAATAGATGTGTTGTGTGCAGGTGTTGAAGTAGATTGTGTAGAAGTACGACAAGGCCCCTGGACTACACTGATAGCTGAACAATGACTGTTCATTTTTATTTGAGTTGCATGTTATTTGAGTGTCCTTTTAAACAAGTTGTTTTATTGAGGAATTAGGTGCAAATTTGAAAGCGTCATCGACGATGTCTTCCACAGAGATTGGGGGGTGTGAGCTCAGTCACCTGTGAGACACTTGGAGAAGAGCTTCTTAATGAATATTCCAGTGTTCTGCCACAAGATGGCGCATGCAGCGTGATGCTAACGTGAAGAAGACACGCACGTTCTGCATTTGTTGAAGCTAAATGAGGCCTTGAAATTGTTGGTGAAGGAATGTAGAAACTGGACACTTTTGGCTGCTTGGCTTTTCAGATTCTGTGCCACTGTGATCACCAAATTGTCAAAAACTGTGTCATCTGATTGCCTAATCTGAAAATATTTTTTTAATAAGCAATAAGGGGATTCATTTCTGGAGAAGGTGGAGGCAGTTGCATATTGACAAAAGTAATTTGACTGTCTTGGCTCGGATGACTTCCTGCGTGATGTCATTTCCTGTCCAGAGTTTTGCACATTCATTGTTTGTGATGTTTCCTGGGCTTCATATTTCCTTCTTTCTACCAAAGAGAAAGTCCTGCTGTGTAATCGAATCACATCGGTTTGTGTTTGGTTCAATGGGGTTCGTGCTCGCGAGTGCTTCGACAGACAGGAGGGATGTTCGTCGAGTGTGTGTGTTGTTACTTTCCAAGCTCTTGCATGAACATTTATCTGAGACAATGTTGCAAGAATAAAAATCATGACTGAGCTTGTCTTATTTTGGCCTCCTGAAACATTGTAATGGAATAATAGATGTGCAGATGTGGACAAGATGGGGGCCCCATGTGACCCTTTGACTGCCAACATCTGACCTAGGGGTTGATAATATGACAAAATAAAAAAAAACTTTCAAATGTTTTTTTGTGTTTTGTTTTTCAGTGTTAATAATTTTCAGTGTTTACAACTCAAAACACGGTTTTTAAACTATTATAAAGTGCATCATTTGAAAGAATCGTGTGTGCCTGGGGTTATGGTTGGGTCTTCATAATTAAGTTATTTCCACTATTAATTTTACTTCAGAAAACGTGTCATAAGTCACTATAAAGAGAGTATAATGTGATATAAACAGGAGTTGACAACTCACCTGAAGGAAAGACATAACAAAAGACGAAGTCTGGCTGTGTCCCTCAGGCTGCGCTGCTGCGCCTGCTCTCATATCATGTATATTTAATATATTATAACGTTAAGGCGCTTGTCGTTTCATACAAGTGATTTCAACTCTCAGAAAGTGCAGTGGCGGTAAATATGTCTTGCACTTCCTCTCTTATCCAGCTGGGGGCAGTGTAGCTACGAGTGAACTCACTGGTGCGTCAGGATTTGACATGGCAAAGTAAACATCATGAAGTCAGATTTAAGAGGGCGATTGAGACGTGATGTCTAAAAAAACATCAGAATCGTTGTTCCAGAGTCGATAAAAAGACGGAGTCTGGCTGTGTCCCTCAGGCTGCGCTGCAGCGCCTGCTCTCGGGCGCGATCCCACTACTGTTGAGCGCGGGGGCTTTGACCTGCTCCGTTTCCGACCTGGGCCGGTGCACCCCTCCTTAGCCGACCTGCTGGTTCCGAGCTCCCCCGGAAACACCATATCGACACCCAACTTAGTGCGGACACCCGATCCACACAGTCCGCTGGAGCTCAGAGCTCCTGAGCTCAAACCATCCTCCAGTCTCAGCCTCCCAGTCACCTGGATTACAGGCGCGCGCCACCGCACCCGGCTGCCGGGGACACGGGTCACCTCGGACTTGTAGCAGGAGACGGTGGAAATGCGTCTCGCACGGTGAAGACACTCACCAAATCTCTAGTTTGATTTAACCTGCAGGATTTTACATTGATTTATTCACTGTTATTTATGAGTGAATGCGTTTAAAACAGCGTTCTGATGTTGAAACGACCTTTTGTCTTTTTTGTCCCAAAATAACCGGGACACATTTTAGGACCAAGGTTAAGTGTTTTTCTCAGTTGCTCGGTGAGCAGCACGGATTTCGGTGTTCTGGCAACACCGGTACAAAAAAAATGGCTCGCGTGCAGTGACGTCACGAACTCCGACTTCCAAATCGGAGGTGACCCGTGTCCCCGGCAGCCGGGTGCGGTGGCGCGCGCCTGTAATCCAGGTGACTGGGAGGCTGAGACTGGAGGATGGTTTGAGCTCAGGAGCTCTGAGCTCCAGCGGACTGTGTGGATCGGGTGTCCGCGCTAAGTTGGGTGTCGATATGGTGTTTCCGGGGGAGCTCGGAACCAGCAGGTCGGCTAAGGAGGGGTGCACCGGCCCAGGTCGGAAACGGAGCAGGTCAAAGCCCCCGCGCTCAACAGTAGTGGGATCGCGCCCGAGAGCAGGCGCTGCAGCGCAGCCTGAGGGACACAGCCAGACTCCGTCTTTTTATCGATTCTGGGACAACGATTCTGATGTTTTTTAGACATCACGTCTCAATCGCCCTCTTAAATCTGACTTCATGATGTTTACTTTGCCATGTCAAATCCTGACGCACCAGTGAGTTCACTCGTAGCTACACTGCCCCCAGCTGGATAAGAGAGGAAGTGCAAGACACATTCACCGCCACTGCACTTTCTGAGCGTTGAAATCACTTGTATGAAACGACAAGCGCCTTAACGCCATAATATATTAAATATACACATACAAATAATAATACACTTCCAGACCATAGCGACATAAAAAATAAAAAAGAAAGTCGCTTCCTATTACTACAGTAATTGAACTGAAGTGATCACGTTACTTTTCTGTGCGTCGCAAATATATTATGACTATGAGCACATTGGTAGAATTTCAACTTTCTTTGAAAACAAAAAACATTAATATGTGGAAAAAAAAGACAAGCCGCGCGGTGATTGGTGGAAACAGCTCCAGCTGGGTTCCTGTCGCTTCGCTCACTGACTGTGCTGCGCAGCTCCCAGTCGGGTCACTTCTCAGCACTTCAGCGCGAGTCCAGAATGGCGGGTCGACTTTTCGTGCGAGGATTTTCGACAGTGTTGCGGCTCAGGAGCCATGAGACGGCGAGATCCAGTCAGCGTGTCATGTCAACAGCAAAAGGTACAGATGTATTTATGCCGAATAAGACGTGAAAATGGAAGACTGTTCTGGTCTAAACACATCACGTGGTGGACGTTGACATTTCATATTTGATAGTTTAACGCTACCACGGTCACAAAACTGTGTGACCTTAATGCATGAAACAATAAGGTCATCGGGATCTTGTAGTGGCCTGATATAGACCCACCTCTTTTGGCTGGGGAGAGTTGACTTGGTGCCAGAGGACTAGTGGGCTGTCATGAGCTCTTATTACAGACTGAATTGAACTTGTATGTCCAGGGATTCCGACAGACGATGAACAGGCCACCGGGCTGGAGCAGCGAGCCTTGAGGGCACTTAAAGAGGGGAAGGTGAGCAACACCTCGGAGTAGAAGTTGGTGAGCATTCACCGTATCCTCCTCCTTCAGGACCCCTACAGCATGATGAAGCCCAAGTCGTACCCTGGAACCAAGGAGGAGCCTCACATCGTGCCGGGTATCGGTGCCAAGAGGCTGGTGGGCTGCGTCTGTAAGTGCTACCTGTTGGAATGGTTGGGAGCGGAACAGCACAGGAATGACGGCAAAATGTTCTGCAGGTGAGGAAGACAACACAGCGGTCGTGTGGTTCTGGCTTCATAAGGGGGAAGCCCAGCGCTGCCCCTCCTGCGGGTCCCACTACAAGCTGGTCCACCACGAGCTGCCGCATTGAGTTCACAACATAAACTTCTAAATCATAAAAACATTCTTCCTCATCCTCATAAACCTGTAAAAAGTCACACTTGTGTGTTGCTTTTTTTTTTTTATTTCTTGGATTGTTTTGTGGCTCAGCCCAAAAAAAATCCACTCTTGATTCTGAAAGCGGTTAGTGTGGCCGAAGGTGGGCGTTAGTTCATGTGATCACTGCAAACAAACTAAAAACGTGGAGCCGTTCACAACACATCCGTCCTCTGAAACCTGTGCACGTCATCTGAGCAATACCTGGGCCCAACCTTCCTGGTCGTACCTCTCCAACTCTGGAGTTCCAGCAACATCAAAACGTAACTGAAATCTAAAAGACCTTTAATGTGGTTTGTTTTTTCTTTCTTTCTAGAGTTCAGTCCCAGCTGTTCATGCTAAATTAAAGCCTTGATTATGATCTATAGCCTGCAGCAGCTTTGCACTTAGTGTCTCCCGACTGGTGTATTTGGGCAGATCCAGCAGGTTGAAGCAGGTGTGTGCGACGGGCAGGTACTCCTCTCCTCCGCCGGTGGGCTGGATAACCAGTTTAAGACTTTTCATGCCCAAAATGGGGATGCGATCGCTTCCGGTGAGAAACACTGAGAGAGAGAGAGGAAACATATCAATTCAGAGACGAGCACCACATCTTTGAAGATGGAGAGCTTACGTAGGAACTGCTTCTTCTTCTCCAGTGCAAGGTTGTGGAAAACTTCCCAGAAGAGTTTGATCGTGGGGTGGTCGGCCCAGTACTCCCCTTTATACTCAGTCGCCTGGAAAGCAGGAAACTGAATTGCTATTTTGCACTAGCTTTAATGTCTAGTTCCCCAGTAACTACTTGGACCAGCAGGGGGCAGCACATATCTAAACTAGTCAGGGTCAGTGTTGGGCTTTCAGTGCTCGATGAAGGGGGCGTGGTCCCAAGTTGTCAAGCCCAGGAATTGAGGAACCCAGTGACATATTTCAGGGGTTCTTGACATTTGGAACAACTGAATAAAATTGTGAATAAAATAAACGTGTCAAAATATCACAATAAAAATAGTATATTTTATTTAAACTCCAAAGACGATATAAGTAGTAAGCAGTAGTCAGTGTAAATGAAATGTTCCAATTAATTTTCTAAACTGCTTCAACAGGTGCTTTCATGAACGTTTTTTTATTGTTGGGGGGGAGAAGTTATTTTCAAGAACTTCTCCATAGTTGGTAGCTATCACACATTTGCAGCTGTCAAGTCAATTCAGTGACACACTACTGCCACCATACGTGGCTAATGTATTAAAACTCAGCATCTCGCCGCCCCCACTGCCCAAAGGAGCAAAACAAAAAAACTTTTAGCGGCCCACTAGGGGGCGCTCGTGACCCAACCATGGGACACGACCCTATGGTTAAGAATCACTGACCTATTTGACGCATTGAATTCAATTTTAAAGCAACTGTCAGGACCTTTTCCAGCTCTGTCCAGTCGTAGTTGGTGTTGCCGATCACCATGGCCTGCAGTTCGTTGGGCTGGAAGAGCTCCAGAACTTTCCCGCCGCACACTTTGTGGAACCCAGCGTAGAAGCACTCAAAGAGTGGCGCCACCGACCTGTTGAAGATGTAGTCCACGTAGGCGTCGATGAACTCTTGCCTGAAAGGGAAAACGTTTTCAGCGCCACCTGCTAGCAGGTCTGAACAGCCACAACAGTACGTCATCCGTTGGTCACCTGTTTGCTTTATTAACAGGGATTTCTTCACCATTAGGTACGAGCTCCAGAACCTCTGTCGCACCATAGTTTTCCTCCGTTATCTAAAACACAGAAACAGTGTCAGCAACTTGTATATCATTAGACTATCATCAACATCATGCAGGTCCAAGACCTAACTGTGAAATTGAGGCAAAACGTTTCCTCTATGTCGTCTTCAGTGTAGTCCAGCAGCTGCTGCAGACTCCTGAGGACACAAACACAAACTTCTTCAGTGGATCTGAAATCGAAGTGCTTGCTGGTTCTCACCTCCCCACGTCCGGCTGCAGCTCCTTCAGGTCATCTAACGTGGGGATCTTCTTCAGGAGCTTCTTATAAAGAGCCACTGGGAAGTTGAGCTCCACAATGGTGAGATTGTAGATGGCCAGACCACAGATGACCCCGATCAGGCTGAACAAATCGATGTCCTCAAAGGTCTGGAAGAAAAATAAAAAGACAGATTTGTTTATGAACTACTACTTTTTTTCCAGGCAGTGTCAAAGTCATCTATTTTGGAAGTCATTTTAGTACCTTGCTTGAGAACCAGATGAGCCTGGACTCCTCATTGTAGCGAAACATTCCGTATTTGGGGTCCAGCAGCTCTTTCATGATCAAGAGGAAAAACTCCTTCCTCACACCTCCTGCATCCACCGCTTCCTCCCCGACGAAAACTACCTGGAGTAGGTCAGAAGCAGAAGCATGTTTGGCAACTGGCAATTGAAGAATTGTGTTGTGACTGTGAAAAAAAGGCTCCTGAATCACCTTCAGCGGTTTCTTGTAGTCGACATTCTTGGACTTCCTGAGGACTTCCATCGTGTCCCCCACGATGTTATCCCTCCGTACGATGAGGATGAGGCAGGGGTTCACTGACTCCACCGCAGGGATGAACATGGAGCTGAGGTTCTGCATCTGGGCCTGGTCCACTGCCATCTACACACACAACAGATCAGTTAGAGAACATCTTCTATCATGGACCACTGTTTTCCGTACCTGCATCTGAATGACGGCATCAGTCTGCAGCAGAGTGGTCTTCGCTTGAGCATCGTACACAAATGGATACCGGCACAGCGTGACCATACCGTCGTGGCCCTGGGGAGACACTAGCGTGAGTGAAGTGAAGCTTGGGTGGGGCGTCAACAAAACCCACCATCGGATGCATTTGCATTTGAATCCAGGTGATGTAGTCGTTCCTGATGTCTATCAAGTCATCAAGCTCATGAATGTAGAATTTATCGTACTGGATTTTATGTCCCGCTTTTTCATTGACCTGAAAGCAGAATGCAACAATCAATAAAACGTCTTCTCTTCCAGCCGAGGGGATTAAAACCGCTCACCATGTGGAGGAGCTCCAGAAGTCGAAGTGACATGTCCAGAAAGCAGGTAAAGATCCTCTGCTCGGTGGGAGGGATGCCTACTTTACGCATCTGCAGCAGGAAAACCACCACCTCCTTGTACAACTCTACCAGCCGCTGGAAGACGTGAGGCTCCAGCGTGGACCACCAGTTACCTGCAGCAGATGCACCAGCAAATACTGACCAAGTATCAGGACGCAGCGAAAATGCTGCTCATGTGAAGATAACTATCGCTGCACTGTTGATGAATAACACTATGTGTGGTTTACAAAATATCAAAATCTCAATTCTGGTGCAGACATAAGCTGCCACTATCCACTTCATTCAGTGAGACTGAGGGGCTCTCGTAAACAGTTTCAGACACAAAGTATAGCAATCTGATATAGAGAAACAGTTCAAGCTCAACAGCTCAAGTCACAGTGCGCCACTGCAGAGCGCACGGAGCTCTGTAGGAAACGTGCATCGACTTCACTTCAACTTTGCTTCTACCAGACAAGGAGAGCTGTAGTTCAGACCAACCTGAGAATGATAAGAACCTAGGGCGGTTCCACACTACGGACTCTGTCTCGAGACAAAGCTCTTTTGGCTCAGAAGTCCGAGATGTGAACACAAGCGAGTCGGGTTTTGGTCACGGATCCCTGATCCCAGCTCTCCACAAGGGGTGAGCTTCTCACTTCAGGCGACTCGGCGCTAGATGCCGGAAAATACTATCCTCAAAGCGTGGATCAATCAAGACTCTCCGTATTACGCAGCTTGTATCCGCTATTTCCTTGTAAAACAAACATAACAACACTCTTTCATGTTTAGTTTTGCCTGGGAAATGCCACATTCTGTTACAGCCATGGAGGAGCTCCGTCACCAGTTAATATCTGAGGTGAGGACGACTCATACTGTTAAGAAGTGACAGAGAAATAAGGAGGTCAAGGCGATGGTGAGACAGAACCTGCAGTGCAAAACCGCCCCTAGAAAAGATAAAGTGAGGAAAACAACTTCCCAAGCAAGCTTTTGGTCAAACCCGCCCACTGTTTTGGACTGTAAAGGGAAAAAAGTGGGACCTACCGAGCACCTTGAGAGGAGCTTCTTTCAGACTAATGATTGACTTGGCGAACGGGATGGTGATGGTGACATAATTTTTTCGGTCACTGAACAGAGGACATTCAGGGAGAGTGAGGTAGAGTCTCAAGGCTTCTATATCTGGAGGAGAGTTGCTGAGCTTGGGGATCAAGTTCTTCTCCAGATTGGCAGCGATCTGAGGGCACCAACAATCAAACACAGGAAAAAAAGTCAGCAGAGTTAGAGACAGAAGTTGACAATGCATCATCCGCCATGAACCTGCTGGGCGATCTCAGTGTGATCTTCCTGTATCAGTCTGTGAAACAGGAGGCGAGCCGTTATTACATCGACTCCTGGATTTTTAGTGCTGGTGCTGTAGTGATCCGGGTGGCTGAGAGAGAAGACGGTGGACGTTTGAGTTTCAGAAGAAACCTCACAGTGAGACGGAGGCGGACAGACTGTGCAAAATCTTACCTTCTCGACAGGAAGGATCCATTGAGACAGCTGGCTGAGGAGAACACCAGATCAATCTCACTGAAGGGAGGAAATGTGAACAAACGTTAACAGATGCACAACACAAACAAAACAAGCATCTTTAAAAGGTCAATTCTGACTTTGAAATTTCTATCGGAAGTCTTCCTGACGTGTGGCACGACCATTTTTGGACGATGTCTTCATTCAGTGTGCAAATCCTCCTGTTGGGGTCTTGAGCTGCGGCGCCCACCACATTGTAAAGGTTCTGCAAGCCACAACAGAAGTCAACAGAGCGACACGGAATGGTAGAACTGCGAAGAAAACTTACATTTGAAGTGCAGTACTGAGCAAAACTCTGGTCTCCTCCGGCATAAATCCTCCTGATGAAGTAGTTCTCGTCTGTGTCTGCATCTGCACAAACCAGAACAAACTCAAGGTCACAGACAACACAGTAACACTGCAAGTTTACAAATGAGGACTGACTCTTTCCATTACAAGTACGACCACTCACCACCCGCTGGCAAATTGTTTATGAGTATGGAAAAAAAATCGCCACCATAATGTAGTGCTATTAAAGCTTAGACAAATGCTAACTTGAGATGAGCTAAAGGTTTACATCAAATTTATAATGCTGAATAATAGAGGTTTAAAAGATAATGACTGACATGAAGGAGAACGATTTAACAGAACCAAACGTGTTTCTTTGTAATTATTAGGGATAGGATTGATGCTAAATTGTGACTGCAAAAAACATGTGAATTTCACCTGTGTCTGTGGGTGTAATGGCGGCCACCCAGGTACCTCTGACAGAGGAGGGGCTTTTCCTGTTGCATGTGGATCGAGTGCCAAGTTGACCGTTACCGCCAAGCCCAAATGAGTCCATCTTCCCAGAGGAAGGTGTGAAGGCTATAGTGTGCTGCCTGCGGCGAGAGCATGAGATGAGATCCAAGTGAAAGAGGACCTATAAAAGAAGCAAAGCACCTTCCACATGCGATCTGCGTGACGACATTTCCCATGAGCTCGAAGACCTTCCTGGGGTTGATCTCGTGGTTGGTTGAGTTATGCCCCAGCTGTCCGTACCCTCCAGCTCCGAATGTGAACACTCCTCCTTCCTTTTAGATTCAACAAGAGCAATGATTCTGAGGATATTCTTGATGTTTAACAATGGCAGACATCATTTTGCAGGTGACTGTCACCAACTATTTTGAACAATCTGACTGAGAACGTGCGGCCCAGAAAAGGTGAGCAGGAGATAAACAAAGGTCGAACCGAGAAAACAGTTGCACAAAATAGTCGACTTAACTTGGTCAGAGCAGCTGTGTGGTCTTCTCCACAGGAGATGTAAATGACTCTCTGCGACCGAAGAGACTTCAGGAGTGTTGGAAATGACCTATCTGAAAGGCAAATTCAGTCTTTATTTTTCTACTTATGTGATGGGGTCCAAATCAGTATTCACTGGATTCACAAGTCCGGAGACGTCTAGAGCAAGCAGGGCAAGGACAAATTAATAAAAGAAATTGCTAGTAGTAGAAGTAGTCAGCATTTTTGGTGAATTAAATGTCTATTAAATCTTTTTAAAGGATTCGTTTATACAGGTACAAGCATTTATGTATTTCCACAGTGACATGGATGCTCGGCCGTCGACGTCTCTCACCATTGCTGTCGTTGAGACCCAGCTGACCGAACTTGTTACGTCCCCAACCGAACACCGCTCCGGAGAGAGTGAGGGCAAAGCTGTGAGCACCGCCTGCTGATATCTGTGCAAAGGGAATGCCCTGCAGGGACTGGATGATTTGCGGTGTGGGGATGCTCGGTCCGTTATTTCCCAGCCCAAGTTGCCCATATCGATTCTGGCCCCAGGAGAAGATTTGCCCACCTATAGATTGCAAGTAAGAGAAAGTTATCTGCTGTTCGATGACAATTTATCTTGTGTTCAGCACTTTCCTACCTCTTGAAAGTGCATGTGAGTGCCAGTAGCCACAAGAGACCTGAGCGATTTGGACATCTGACAAAGTTTTGATGTTTCTAGTGACAGAAAAGAAGATTGTTTAGACTAATTTTTAAAAATTGTCTGGTCAACATCATCACCCTACCTAGGCACACGAACACATTCTTCAAAGTTATTGAGGCCCAGCTGCCCGTCGGAGCCCAGACCCCAGGAAAAAACCTGTCCATTGTCATTCAAGGCAAGAGTGTGACACTCTCCACATGACACTGCCACGATGATCTGAGCATCCAGAGCCACGACCTGCTCTAATGGAAAACAAAAGTCAATGTGATAGCTTCAAAGTTGCACTGTTCAGGAAACACTAATAGAGCACCAACCTGGTTTCTTTCTGGCCTTCTCGTGCCCTAACTGGCCCAGGTCGTTGCAGCCACAGGTGTAAACAGTCCCATCATCCAACACGAAAACTGTGTGCCTGCGACCACAACCGACGTTGGACACCTGTTTTCCATAAAAGAACTTACATTTCCGTGGCTCAACCACAATCTCCTCATCAATCCCACCCAAACCGAGCTGTCCATATGCAGCATTGCCCCAACACAGCATGGCCTACTCTCCTGGCGACTGCACAGACAGCAGGACCACCTATAGGAAACACAGAGCACATCAACCTTTTGGAAGCTTAGACAACAATAGAATTAAAAGACAGGATGGATCAGCGCACTGGAAGAGGTGCTGACCAATTTCACTAGCTAAAAAATAAGTTACTTTAACATCACATTACGTGTTTCTGACTACTCTAATCTTACTGAGTCCAGCGGCATCAAACCGGTTTGATCATCAGCATAGAAGAGGATCCACTCGCCCAAATTGGGGACTGTTGTAACATGAATTAAATTACTTTTAACTTGCTCTGGGCGGTGACGAAGAAAAAAAAAATGAATGACTGCATCCATTATTTGTCTTTTAATATGAGCCCAGTCGATAGAGTTTATCTTTTGTGTGTGGGTGTAAAGGCATCTTAATGTGACACCAATGGTGACCCTTCCTTTGTCAAACTCAGTTACACAATCTAAGGTGCTAACTGTTATTTCATAGAAGCCACATGTAGTATTTAGAGTAGGTTTGAGACTAGTAAGAAAGCTAATTCTCAAGAGTAAGAATCAGAAGAAAGGAGTGGTCGGAGGAACACAGATAACACGGTACAGTCCACACCCCATCAGGTCTGGATCAAGATGTGTGTTTATCTACTTGTTCATTCACTTATCTGCCGTTGAATGTTTTATTCTACTAAACAATGACAACGCATTTGTTACTTATCATTAATGTTAGTAGCCATTTCAGTCAGATACGACTTCAGCGTGTGTGTGAAACACTGGAGATGCTTATGTGCGGGTCAAATGGCAGGAGGCTAACGGTTCCACCAGTTTACCAAACAAAACCGCTGGAGACTTTCACGGGAAAAGTGCATTTACAGTCGGAATCAGAAACTGAGAGAAGAATGTTTATATGCTAACGTTAGCATGCTCGCGGCGAATCAATGCCTTCCCCAAATTTTGCAGCAGTTAGTGCGAGTAAACCACGTAATGCCGAGTCTTCCACAATAGCACGGAGCTGCACTTGTTTTACCTATAAATGCGTTCAGAATTAACGACTACCACGTGTTTGTTGCAATATAGCATCGCTTTTCAAACTAAGAAATAGTGGACTTGTCAAGCTAACCTTTCGGTAAACAAAGCAGCTATTTCATCCATGTAAACCTTTGGGTTTTCATGTTTCATTTTTGTGTATTTGGGATTCTAACAAGTTATACATTGGGAAGAACATACGGTTCCCTCCTTAATTCCATTCAGAGTCAAAGTTGAAGCCTATTAGTCAAACCTACCTAATTCCCCAGCCGCTAGTTGTGCGGTATTACCCGACACATTTGCAGTTATTTACAAAAGAGACGCCACACAAAAGCTGGACTCCAGAATTCCAGTGCGGTTGCTTCACTCGGGAACGTTATTTCAGTCCGTCAACAACTGCTGTTCGCTTCCGAGGAAGTGACAGACGTCAAGCCGTCGTGTTGTGAACACCGCACCCGGCTACTCTTTTCAAAATAAAGCATATCTAAATTCACAGTGACAAGGAACCAGCGAACAACGTTTGAATGCTTCTCAGTTTTTACTGATATTAACACAGATATACGTTATAAACCGACATTTATCCCAACATGAAGTTGGATGTTGGTTGTAATGTATTGGTGTCTTTTATTCAAAGGTAATTACACTCAAACCGGAAGTGAAACGGTCCTCTTTACACGAGCTACTTGATAAAGGTTCAGAAACGTCGCGAAGCATCGAAAACGTTCTGGATGAGACGCGCGCATGCGCACTGACATTTACACACAACACGGCATGTGTCAACAATAGCAAGAACTATTTGATTTAAAAAATTATAGCAATTAATAAAAGTAATGTATTTTAGAAAACGTCCATGTTCGCCGTCAGTTGAGCACTGGACAACTTTCTCTTTTAATCTGCTTATGTTCACTGAGAGCGTTTCTTTAAAAGCACTTATGGTGAAAGTTGACCTCGTTAAACTAAGTTTGTTGACTCCAGGTTCTTCGGCCATGATCGCTGAACCACGGAGAAGTTCAAGGAGGAAAGTCTAAAATAATCTGGAAAAAAAAAATCCCCCAAACACAAAACGCAAATATGCTTTATGATACAGTCTGAAGCAGGGCTCGTTCCCATTGGTCCAGCGATGATGTCTTACTCACACTCTGCTTGTTCCTGTTTATCCGATGACGTCACTTCTAGTTGTTGATGTCACTTGTTCCTCTTCTCCAGGGCAGGACCTTCGAATCTAACTTCAACAAACTCTAAAAAAATAACTGTACAGCCTAGTTAGATTTGTCCCTCAGTGGGGAAATTCTTATACCCGAATTGTAGCAATATATGAAATATTTTATTTCAATTTGTAATTTGTTTTTATATATTTAATAATACGAATATTTTAATTAGGTTTAAACTGGTTCATATTGAACAACATATATATATATATATATATATATATATATATATATATATATATATATATATATATATATATATATATATATATATATATATATATAGTTTCTTTTTTTTCTGCTACAATGAGCCAAAAACCTCTACCAACTATCTTTCAAGAAAAGAAAGAGATGAAGGAGCAACTGGCCAGTTATGGAGCCACATTGACCAATAACCTAAATTTAAACGTTTAAGGAATTTAAAGAGGTCAAAAGAGTTGATGCAAATTTCACCTGCAAGTATGCGATCATTGTTTTAACTCAAGAATGAAGTCTAGAGTAAAGAGACTCTGTTGGTGATGACTGGGAAGCAAAGTGTTACAGGAAACTTCATTTCCAGTGGGAAATTGAGGGGCGTTCATTTGCTTTGAAAGGGCAAGTTTCTGCCATACCAGGCTCAAAAGGGTGACGTCACAGAAACCGCAACTCATTTTAGGCCAACGAATACAGTTGACAATTTAAATTTAATTTGAATACACACACCTTTTTAACAGCACATTTTCACTGTGTTAGCAACCATTACATTGTTGTGTTTGAAGTCATTTTGATGCAACAAATGTGCCTCCGAGTGATGACTGAATACCTAAAAAAAGAAAGGTCTGTGAAACTACGTTATTGGTCTGATTTACGCAGACGCTTGCGTAGAAAAAAAGTTTGTCCTGTGAGTGTCTGATTAGTTGCTAATAAAAGCACAGCTTGACAAGGTTGCGAATCCTGTTTGACCTGTCCTGCGAGTGTCTTTTCCTCGTGACTCGGGTCGGTTGTTTTCTCATAAAAGACAGTTTCACGGTGTAGATCTACAGCAAGATGTTGCAGCTGCTGGGGGTATGTTTGCTTGATAAAAGACTTTATTTTTAAATGTTTTATAGGTGCTTAATAAGTGATCTTTTTCCTTTCAGAGTGTCGTTGGTCTTCTCTTGATCATTATGTGCTTCACAAGAGGACTGAAGGAGGTTGGTATCTTTTAAATCACAGTTTGAAATTTCAAAAGGAATGTTCACTAAGAAACATGTTATGGTCTTTCAGCAGGCCAAAGTTAAAAAAGTAAACACGACGGAGTCATCAGCAAGCAAGATGGTAAGAACTTTAATAGAAACTCCAGGATGAGGAGAAAACAGCGAGTTGGATTGAGACTGTGTGGTTTCTCAGAAGGACCTCAATGAGGAAGACGTCCATCTGCTGGCCAAGATCCTGTCAATGGGGCTGGTGGACGCTGATCCCAACTACCTTCAACATCTTAAAGGCTTCCGAGATTTGAAAAATGGATAACTGGATTTGAAACATTGAAGATTTGAACAGAACCAAGCGCCAGGACATCTCCATGGACTGGTCACCTCAGGACAAGCTAGTTCCTCGTGCCTTCCTGCAGCAGTGGAGGTGAACTTGGATCAGCTCTAACCTCGCTCACAGGGAGAATCACTATCACGTCTCATGTCTCATATTGAAGAACATGCGCTCAGGAGTCGCTATGAAATGTAGAGCACCTCGTGTGAACAAAGGCTGCTGACTGACGTGCTGCTTAGGTGGCGGGCGGAGTGGTTTCATAGACCCAGATTTAACCGGTGCCTTCTTGTTTGATTTGGTTCTGAATGGGTAATTTAGCAGTGAGTAAAATGGCATCCTGTGAACTGACTGAGTCACCTGCTAATACAAGTGAAAATAGTTCTTTTATACTGTGAAGTACAAAACTAATATTAATTACGAACATAAAACATGGAGCTTTTTCCAAAAGGTACTGTAATTAAGTTGTATCACACTGAAGTACAGTCCTTGGGAAAAAAAGAAAATGAATTGAGTCGACATAACAGCTCAGGTCTCGTCATATTTAATCCTACCCTCGGCTCGAATTTAACAGACTGTGTTGCTGAGTCTCGAGGAATAAATGTGTACCTGTTAGTTTGTTATTTTTCACACAGACTTTGTTCAGAAGGGTGATTTGACTCGTCTCCTTCACCTCTACAGTTACGCAACAAAAAGCCTCAAATAAAATATGGCATTGTTTTGTCTGACACTTGCGTTATCATTCCACACTTCGTTGCACACAGTCTCTATCGCAGTGTTTTTCAAACCTTTATCGAGCCACAACACCCAAGCTTCATTGAAAAAAATCCCGAGGCCCAGCACCAAAGGAACCTCGGCCAAAGTGCACTTGTGCTTAAAGTCCTATAGAAAATCCCTATTAATTTGAAAATAACTGTAGATATAGACACTCGGTTGCTATTTTTCCAGGCTATTTGCAGAAACAAATAGCAGAAAATGGATTTGTTTCAAATGTGTCCATAAAGGTGCGGGAATATGGCAAGATATATCATGATTTATTTATTTATTTACTTACTTTAAATAACTGTTTTCGATTTTATCACTTACCCTTTGCATGATTTTATTGTAGTTTTGAGTTTCCAGACTTTATACTTAGCATTCTTTGCCTAAATTTGCTTCATAAAAACAATCCTGAGTGGCAATGACACATATCTGAGCTCAGGATATACACGCTGACATCACATTTACAACATTCTGGAGTTGGAATACACATTGTGAATTAAGAGAACTGCAATGGAATGGTAAAATGAAAATATATTTTGACATTCACTCGCATCCATTTTTCCATTGTAATCTTCATTGGCTTTTATTTTGTACATGAATTTTTCCCCACGCCAAACTGTTGAGCTTTTCTCCGAGGAGGTAGAGAAAGGTCGCCAGGGTCATGTTGAAGAAGAAAAGGAGAACCAGTCCGATGCTGCTGAAGTGTCCAAGAAGGGGGTAAACCCAGATTCCAGCAGACAAATAGACCCAAATAATCCTGCAGAACAAAAACACCATCACTTTACTGCTTGAGAAAATGCAGCCTGTCTGGTTGACCTGTTCACTGAGAATTACAAGGCTCAGGCTCATCACAATCTGACTTTTTAACATTCCAACTTTGCTCTGTGAACACTGTTTCGACATGAGATGAAGCCTAGAGTCTCAAGAAAAAAAATAAAAGAGATTTCTCACCAAGACAAGTACGTCAGGCCCACCGCACCCAGCAGAGCCAGGGCGTTCCTGGTCTTAGTGTAGACATGTGGCTGCACCAGAACTTCTCCCAGTAGCACAGGCAGCACAGCAGAGTGCTGCAGGAACATTCAAGAAAAAACACATTGAATGCTACACACTGGATCAGGTTTCCTCGAAGGTGCTACAGACCATGGCATGGTTCATCCACGGCGGGAAGAAGGCGTCAATAGAAGCCGGGTACACCAATTCTCGGTCATAGGCGAATACCGTCCAGAAAAAGATGACTACAAACTTAAAAAAAAAAGCATTATTACCACACCAAGCTGTGCTTTGAAGGTTCTACGTGTCTGGCTCACCATGCCAACAGGAAATGCAAAGACAGTGAAGATGAGATCTTTAGATTTGCTCAGAGTGCTGTCAGTTTTCTTCCCCGGCGGAAGATCCGTGGCCACAGCCAGAGCAAAATAAAGCATTTGCAATAGCTGCAAGAAAAGGTTGCAGCGTTATCAGTGTTTTCCCTTTCATGGTCATAAACACAATACGCTTACCAAGTTCAAGAAGGTGAGGTACTTCCAAGGTCCTCCGTAAACAAAAATCCCAGGAGGCAGCTGCTGTCCGGCCCTGGCTGTCATGCTCTTGATGATGAAGACATACCAGCTGAAGGCTGAGACATGGTACACCGTCCTCAGCGTTGGACTCATTCTGGTGCTTCACACACAACACTTCGAAAGAGACTGATGCTTAGTTGGCGGCGGCGGTTCTGCAGAGATTAGCGACTCAGCGGGGCTTAGCGGGACATTTAACCAGTGTGGACTCACACAAGAGGCCCACTGTTCCATTATGTGGCATACGAGACTTTCATAACCTGTTCAGTGGGGCATGTGAGTGCAGAACTATTTCAGTCACGCATAAGTGTTGACGGAGCCTTTTGCAATGGGAAACGTCACAATGTTGAGCAATTTCAGACTTGTGAAGCCGATTATCGAACCAACACCAGCCTGCGTTTGGCATTACATCAGAACCTTCTTGTAACTGTGAAACAAGTTAGTGGGTCACACGTTGCCTGTCACCTTGCTCTTCCAACAGTGACATCTTCATGCCTTCTTTCTTCACATACATGAACCGCAGTAGTTGTCTCTTAGTCCAATATGTCTAAATTTGTATTAGATTAGATTAAATGGCCTTTTTTTAGATTACACATTTACGATCTTGTCCTTTCTAGTCACTCAGCCTTATATCATGGCCGTAACCACTAGTGCCCTCTAAATGTATCTACTGCTGCTACTCAGACATCAGAGTCATTTCAACCTGTTTCAGCCTTTCTTCTTCACCTCCCTCAAACCCTGCTTGACAAGGCAAGGTCAGGTAGATTTATTGTCAGATTTATTAATCTATTTACTTACACGATCACCATGTGATCATCGCATAGATATGTATTTGCCATCGAAAAGTCCAACCAACAGCAGAACCAGGTACATGTCACTTTCATCAAATTTACAAAAGAAAAAAAAATACACATGATGCAAACTGTTAGAAAAACGGAATACAATTCTGAATAAAGTCAATATAATAAAACCATGATTAAATATCATAAAATAAAATAATAGGTTTTACTTAAACTTCATATTATAAGATATAAGTAAAGTGTAAATGAAAGTATCGCCATAAAATATTCTAATTGATTTTCCAAACTACTTCAACAGTCTCTTTCATGAACAGTTTTTACTGTTGGGGGCGCCATCACTTTCTTTATACTTTTCAAGAACTTCCCCATAGTTGTTTACTATCACAGATTTGCAGCTGTCAAGTCAATGCAGTGATCCATTACTGCCAAAATTTGTGGCTAAAGCTGAGCATCTCGCCGCCCTCACGACCCAAAGGAGTAAAACAAAAAAACTTATAGTGGCCCTTTAAGAGGGCCCCGCGGCCCAACCATGGTCCCCCGGCCCTGTGGTTAAGAATCGCTGACATATACAACATTGAACTATGTGTAAAACGCAACATAAACAACAAAAACAACATGAACAACAACAAAAACAAACAAACATAAACAACCAAAACATAGGTGTCGAGTTAACAATGAGAGTGCAAACAATTATAGCGCAACTAGGAGTGTGCATGAGTGTGCATGTGTGAATGAATAAAGACATAAGTCCCAGGGATTCTAACCTCTCACTGTTCATACTGGACACACAATATACTTATGTTAAACTAGACAAAGGGAACACTACGTGGAACAGGAGAAAACCTTTATTGGTCAATTGAGGTGTCTTCATAGGCTCAAGAAATGAGACTTATTATTTTTTTATGTACATATATTTGCTGTGTGTGTGCGATTCTGACGCCAGACCAGTTTAACAAGGCTTGATACGTTCTCATATTCTGCAACCTGAAAAAAAAACTTTAATGTGAATGTCACCATGACATAGAAACGTTTAAGACGTTTAAAGCAGCAAATAAAAACCGCCAGAAGGTGGCATAAGAGGTCTGCCCACGACCCAGGTTAGAGACTTTCAGTCCACACTCACTTCATATGCAGAATGTCATATTTATTCCTATTTACACAGGCAGGGTAGATGGCATAAGACACACAGCATGGAAAAACATTAGTCTTTTTGCTCATTGGCATGTCATCATTGCAATGGAAGGAGTTTCAAAGCACACTTCTTTTCAAACAGTTTACTAGTGAATGGGATTTTAAGATTACTAGCGTCCATGCTGAACCATTTAAATTGGCCGCTGAATTGGCCGCAAATGCAACACTCTCGTTCACTTAAAGATGCGTAATTAAACTTACAGTAGTCCATAATCCTTTGTCAGTGGATTCATACAAAGATGTTATTCTCGAGAAATATTCACGTCCAAGTAAAGGTTTTTATTTTTGTCAGATACTTGTGTCACAGTGGATTGCTTAAATGGGAATGAATGCAAAGGTCAACAATTGCACAAATATAAAACCCACAGTACATGAACATGTCGGAGGCAACTTCAACATGAAAGGAGACAATATTTACAATAAAGTTGTCTCACATAGATATTTATTTACAATGTATTCTTTTTCATAAAACCTATCTTTTTCTATACCAAAGCAGTATTTTAACACTTTTTTAAAAAATGCTACTTTAACAGCACTACAAGAATAATACTTACATTCCGACTTAAAACGTGTTTACATGGGTGTAGGCGAGCAATAAATGAGAGGAACATTGCACTTTACCCATGCAGTCAGTATAGTCCGTGAACGCACCATAAGCAGACACACTCAGGGCCATGGATTGTGTCAGTGTGACTCTCCACCGTGTCAATGTCAACAGTTACACATGAAAAAAATGTAACTTCTCCCAGGGCGAAATAGCTGACTCCACATTCCAGCTTCAGCCTTCTCTTCCACGCTCTTCTTCTAGTCTCTTAAGGTGCCATCTGTAGAAAACAGACATGCAGAGCAATCATATCACTGACACATCAAAAACATCTCAAATATAATGCAGCTCAGCGACAGCATGGCAAACACATGACACATGGAGAGGTTCTGCATCATATTTCATTCATTCATACTTCTTTTGGCATCCCATCCTTCATGACGTACCTTGGCTCTGCCTCCAGGGCTGGATACAAAATGAACCTTTTCACCCATTAGCGCATCCAGGGCACCTCACCCAGCAAATATCATTGAGGAAGCCCTGCCCCCAGAACCATGGGAGACCATGCCTTCTGCGAAGCTGGCCCTCCCAGACCATCTGAGGGCAGCACAGGCTTGAAGAAAGGCTTGAATTTTTTTCCCTCATTTTGCTACACATGAAACATTTATGTCAACAAAAAGCTACAACTTGTGTTTTGGTGGGAAGGTGACCCATTTGGCAGCAGCAGAATCAGCTTCGACCTTATGAAAGTGAGCTTCTCTGATTGGCTGAATGACACAGTGTTGTCACCAAACAGGAAGAAGCACAAGCCAATATCGGACTATATTATATTCAGAGATGTATTGTTACTTCTGGTATTCCAGGAGAGGCAGAGGTTATCAGGTTCTGAGGTTTGAGTTTGCGCTGAATGACTCTTCATATACTTAAAAAATGTATAGAATTATCCAAACTATCTTGGCTCTTAAGTTCATTATTATTATTATTACTGTCAATGGAAATATTGTCCGTAAAATGTACATATTTTAAGAAGTAAAAGTCTGCAATGTTCCAGAGCAGACGAGGGCAAAGTACTGCCCAGGGGCCACATGCGGCCCTCCATCTCCTCGATTGGGGCCCTAGTGTGGTCATAGAAAAACTGTGTTGTCGTACAAACATTTTTAACAGCAACCTGACAAGTACTTTTTGTTCAACTTTTTACAATGTTTGCCTTTTTTAGTCCCTTGACAAAATTAATAGAAATTGAAAGTATATGCACTAGGTACGTCGCAAATTTTTATGCATCTTAAGTCAAATGTTTCATGTGGAGTAAAAACTTTGACTAAAACATTTATTTGAAGTTGCGTTTGGTAAGCAAAAAGTTGAAAAATCCCAGAGCGATACTGCAGAGTCGTCAGCAGGCCGGCAGCTTGAGCAGATTTCGCAAGGCAAGCTCATTCTATACTTACACCAGGTATAGGAAGGAACCCTGGGACAGACCCAGGATATGCTGGGGAGATTATGACTCAGTGTGCCGCACGAAGAGCTGTGTACAGTATAAACAGTGTGAATTTAGCCCGCGGTAGAGATCTGGACTCTACCGCAGGCCACAGTCGGTGGCTTGAAAGGACCACAACCGACATGTCAAAGGAGTGTTTTCATGGTTTCAATGTGAACACTATGCCAGCAGTTTTAGCTTTGTCGTAAAATGTATGGATCGTATCAAACAAAAAGAGCAATTCTTTCACGTGTTTCGGGCGTTCGTACCTCAAAGCGGCTGTAAACCTTTCTTTCCTTCCTCATGCTCTGGATCTTCTCCAGCAATACCTGTCGCTCTTGTGGCGTCTTCTGCCGCCCTTTTCCGTTCGGCTTCACCCCTACGTTCGCCATCTTGTCGGCTTCGTCTTCCTTCTCGTCGTCTGTAACAGGAGCCTCTTTGCTCATCTCATTCCTGCTCTGACTGTGAGCAGAAATTTGTTCCAGCAGCAGCTTTGTGTCGTCTCTGAGGTTGCTGCTTGAGATCACGTTGGCGGTGGACGAATGGTAGCGAGATTTGGGCTGTTTGGGCAGTGATGATGGAGGCGGACCTTCGTCCATCTTGACATCTGTCTTTTCACTTTTGGATTGATCATCTTGATCATTTGCCTTTTCAATAGATATAGTTTCCTCAGCAGACTCTTCAACTGCTACTTTGTCATCCGCAGTTTCTGGCAACTCTTTTTCTACTTCACTCTGAGCAGCCAGATCAACATCATCAGCAGGCTGCGGTGGACTGACAGTGTTCTTTTCTAAACACTCAGACTCAGGTTCAAGTCCGTTTTCTGTTGAGATGGGGGTGAGGGCGGTGGTAGGCCCCCCTGTCTCCGTCAAAGTCTGAATTTCTGTTGAAGCCTGAGTGGTCGAAGAACCGGACTCAGCTGAATCCTCCACTTCCAGTTCATCTGCTCCAAGGTCAGTCGGATCAGGTTCACATTGGGGGGCCTCTTGTTGCTGTGAGTCTTGCAGAGACGGTGTGAGCGTGTCTGTCAGAACACCTGCAGGGCTGGGCGTGGGTGAGACATGCTCCTTCATTGCAGGCGTAACAGAGTCAGATTCCACAGGAGGCACATTAGCTACAGTATCATCAGATGCAGGTGTAACGTCATCTGTCTCCACCTCTTCTACAGGCTCTTGTGAGCAAGGAGCTTCATCTGAATTACTTTCAGGTGCAGGTGAGTCAGTTGAAAGCAGAGCTGTACTATCAATGTTTACGTTTGGAAGGGGGCTACTTTGGTTCAGAGAAATATCTGGGTCAACTGCTGACGTCGCCTCTGACACTGTATCTATTGAGGCTGGAGTTGAGTCTATATCAGAAGGTCTCTCTGCTGTCCCTTCAGAAGGCTGGATGGATGGTGCGGGGTACGGTTCCTCAGATATGTACAGCTCTACTTGGGGAGCATGAGGTGCTGGAACATCTTTGGAAGTGTTTTGGTCTTCAGCAGGAGCACTTGAAGTGGATAGGGTGCAGGAGGGAGGCTGTTTGCTATCAGTGGAGGGCGTTTCCGTGGAAACGGTTAACTCTGACGTGTTTTCTTTTTCTGTAGCTGATTCAGCGAGAAGTGTAGAAGCGGTGGGGAGTGTATCTGACTTGTTGGTCTGGGAATCGTCTATGTTGTGAATCGATATAGAGGAGGAGGATGGCATGTCGACTGGTGCGTCGGACTCTTGAGTCAGTGTGTTGCGTTCATCCGTTGACAGCACAGGTGACGGAACAACATCAAGTTTTTCAGGTGTCTTCAGAGCAGCCTCGGCGGTGACATCCTTGACAGCAAGTTTTGGCAGCTCCTGAGAGTCATGTGATTGCATGTCTTCTGAAATATGCACCGCTGCTGCCAACTGGCTGATCTTTTGTTTCATTTTTTCCGAATCAGTAGACACGTTTTCACAGCTTTGAGTTGTATCAACCTGCAGGTCAACCTTCACAGCCTCTTTAGGAAAAGCCTCTGTTGATTCTGACGAATTCACCAAACCAACCTTCTGAACGGATGAAGCCGCCTTTTGTGGTTCGACGACATTTTTAATCTCTGGCTCTTTTGTTGCTTTCTCTGAGCTCTTCTCAGCCTCCATGGCCTTGGCAGCTTTGCGTTTGGCTGCCAGCTCTTTGAAAAACATCAGCCTCTGATCCGGATCATTCATGTCCAAAAAGGGAGAACTGTTGAGAAAAGACATGGACGGCAGCTCAGAAGCTTTAGAAGGTTTGGGGCCAGACACTTCAGGTGGATCTTTTAGCTCTGCATCTGTTTCCTTTGAGGCTGGGTCATTCGACTTCTGTGCGTCTTCCTTTGAGTTCTCCTCTTTAGACTCTTCTCCATCAGTTTTATCAGCCTTGGTGGTGGAGCTGTCAGAGGTTGTGGAGGCTACATTCGGAGTCCATTTAAATGGTTCTCTCGCTGTTCTTTTTTGGGACCACACCTGAGATACATAAGGAAGCTTCGCCAGTTCCGTCTCCTTCTTGTCGCTTTCCTCGTCTTGCTGTTCAGAAGAAGTTTTGGAGTCTGTATGTTGCTCCAGCGAGCTGAAAATCAGAGAAGATCTCAACCTGGAGCTCCTCTGAATGCCAGGGTTGTATTTCCGGCGGAAAGACTCTTCGCGCCTGAGCAGCCCACTGATGGGCTCTTTCGGCTCCAGCTCCTCTGGTTTGTCACCGTCGGTGGTTGTTGATGACGACTCTGACGGGCACGGGGTGGTCTTGGCTTCTCCAGGTGTTTTGGTCTCGCTCAGGGTTAATGGGCTCTGTGTTCTGGTCTCTGTCTGTGCAGCAGGGTTTATGGGCTCGGAGGTTTTGGTCACAGCCGGCACTTGAGTGTTCTCCTCCGTCTGTCTTTTCGTCTGATCAGACAGAGCTGTTTTGGCGTAACTGGGAATCTGACTGGCCCTGGGTATCGCTGGAACTCGGAACTCTCGGACATTCGGGATTTTTGGTATTGAGAATTCCACGGCTTGAGGCTTCAGCTCGACTGGATGCGGCGGCTCTTCAAAAGGATCCTGAGCCAATGGAGGGGTCAACGACGGCCCTTCATCGACTGGATTATCATAAGCACTGAGATACGAGTTAAGTCTCCAGTTTCTTAAGCCCTTTTTCACCATGGGGTCTTTTCGGTCCACGTTGGACTCCTGCAAAAAAGGCTTTTCCTCCACTGTGTTTGAGGGGGTGGGTGATATTTGGCTAGGATACACCTGCCCACCGCTCAGCCGCCTATTGCTCAAAGGCAAGTCACCTGGAATCTGTAATCTGTCTGGTCCCTGATCGAAGTCTCTGGTTCTAGTGGAGGCCAGGTAGTTCGCCACAGGGTCGTAGGCATCGGCTGGTCCCAGGTCAGGTAGGTAGCACCTTTCTGAATAGGGCTCTATTGGGTGATAGTCTTGATTCCAGAATTTCTCATGGCCACTGTACTCGGCCTCTGGCCCGATGTTCAGCTGAGAGCCTCTGTGTAACTGCCTGCCGGGGACATCGAGGTCCGGTGGTGCTGGCGCTTGCATGAACGGTAAAGAGTATCTGCCATGGCCGCCTTCAGCATAACTGTGTCGCTTGAAGGCTGCATTGTCCATCTTGGGCATCCTTGAGTGACCCTGATCATAATGCATCTCAATCCGCGACTGCTGCGGTGAAAACTTGCTGTACATATCCACTGGTCCGGGAACGGTCTCCTGCCTTTTTAGCTGCGTCACTCTCCAGTCTCCGTCCATACGGTCCTCATAGGGATGCCTCACCCACTCATCCTGACCGGGAACATCCATCGACAGAAATCTTCTCGGATCTCTGTGCAACGAAGTTCTAATGTTGGGATACGACCTTTTCGGTAAGAGGCCAAATTCCTCCATTTGGGGCGGCACATTGTCAATAAGGAGCGGTTGCGACTGGGCGAACAGTATCCGAAACTCTTCATCGAAAGTTGAAACAAGCTGTCCGAGGAAAAGATGCGCCATGCAGCGGTGGAGCTTCTCGAAAGACCACATGAAGCTTTACGAAAAAAAAAAGACAAGAAACATTACTTCAATGTTCAACCCCAAACAAATCATTAAAACAACTGTTCGAGTGCGCCACCTGTAGTTTCCGCTGAGCACCGCTCTGCAGTCGGTCAGCAAGAAACGGTCCATCATTTGACCTTTGAAGGATTTTCCTGAGCGACAGTGATATGTGATGCCGGACACAACTCTCACCCGCAGAAACTGGAAGACAAAGCAAGAGAAGGAACAAGTTTTGCACCTGCATTTCCTCAACTAACTTACATTGTGATCACTTATTTATCTATTTATTTGAGCTTAACATAACTGAAGAGTTTTCAAACCAGAGCACAAACATGAGTTTAAAATTGAGAAATGCTTTACTGAGCTACTGATACAAACTAGACTTCTGACTAAATTATACACAGGTTTGATTTATTTTGAGAAGTAAGGCTGTTAAAGTGTTAAAAATTGTGCTATGAGTGAATGCAGCTTTGCCTCTGTTTCATGATAACATACATTTTTACTGTCTTTCAGCCATTTGACAATACTGCCAGTTTTTAACTGTTTAATACCGATAAAAGACTATTTCAACTGGATTTTTTGCTTAAAACGTGGTTATAACTGTACAACTATTTAAATCTGAATAGTAATTCATGTTCATGTTTCAATGAGATATGTGAATGAAAAGCATATTCATGTATCATGGATCACTTTGTGTCTTTAAGTTTTCATCATTTGTGTTTATCTTCAGAGTAAACAAAACTATCTTTCACTCTCCTCTGCAAACAAGGCTTACTTGGATCGCATGGAGATTAACTCTGCAGTTGTTCACCATGTGGGTGAAATGGTTCGCGTTCTGCTCATCCAGAATGATGTAGACGGCAACGTTCCTCATGGCGGCATTGAGAATGTCGGCGAATATGTCGACATCAGTGAACATGTCCATCACGATGCCAATCACCTGTCAGGATCAGGAGAACAGTTGAGACCAAAGGTGTAAACGGCTGGATGGTTCAAGTCAAGCTAGACGTCACGTCACCTGCTGGGCGTTTTTGATAAGTCGCCGCGCTTGCTCCTTGATACTCGGCATGTCAGGCTCGGGAGGGTTAACTAGGGTTGTGACCTCTGTAGGCAAACTGGAGTGGTGAAACTGAGGCCAGCCCAGATCCAAACCGGGAACTTCCAAGTCGGAGTGGACCGGCCAGTAAGTGTCCGAGGAGCCCTCCCCGTCGGATTCTAAATAAGGGTGGTCGGGATTGGAGCTCTGCTGCGGCAGCTGGACCGATCCTTGAATGTAGTCTATCTCAGGGGGGGACAGGAAATCCACCACGTCTGCTCTCTGGAGAAACTCATAGTATCCATCCAAGTCGGCCTCCACCAGAGCGTCAATGGCCAGGCGGTACTCCTCGCGGTAGTGAGGCGGGAGGTAGTTGGGGTGGAGAGGGTTGTCCCCGGCGGAGGAACACTGCGAGCGACGTGCCATACTGTAACCTGAGGTGACCAACACAACAAGAACACGTTATATCATGCGACTGAGGTGAATGAGCAACACATTTTTGACATTGTTTACAAGTGAAATCCAATAGTTTCAGTAATATTTGCTCTGATCTGGCCACACTGTACAGGTCAAGCTGTTCAGGTGTTCATAAAGGCACCAGCACCAGTTCAGACCTGCACCTGAATAACTCGGTAATACTACCTGGCACTTTCAAAAGAGGAATCTCAGTAACTAAGGGCGATGTTTGATGAAAGTGCTGAGCGTGCAGAAAAGAAAGGACACGGAAGAAGCAACAAGTAGCCTCCGCTGCTTCGCTACTGCCACTGACAAGCAACACAAGTCTGATCAAATCCATCACTTTAAATTCAGAGGATTCCAATGGGAGGTAGGTCGGAGGCGGGTTGTGAGAGGTTTGCGGACCTCCGTGTGTTGATGCGATGCGGTAAAAAGTGTAAACAACCAACAGAGACACCAACAGCTTTACTGCCTCCGCTGTTTTAGACTTATACCATTGAAACGGATGTTCATTTCCCTATTCCCTCCAACATGGCCAGGTTTTGGCAGGTAGGGCTCATAAATTTGCACACTGTCCTCTGCAAAACGCAACCAATGTTGAGCCCTAAAAGGTGAAACTGCCTTTGAAACGTCAGGTATCAACTCTTCGTCAGCGCTGACATATTTAGAATGACTGTAACCCTGCAAGGGTTCATCCTAGCTAGAACATTCAAACAACATCTGAAAGCTGCCGGGTTAAGGGCTTGTGTAACTGTCTTTACGGTAGCCCCCAGCACTTCAGCTGGAGGACCAGATTCACCTGCAGTGCAGTAACTGCTGAACAATCTGTTGGACTGAAAACTGGAGAGATAAAGATGACATTAAATCATGAACAATGAGAAGGTGTTGAGGAGCAACCAAGGTGAGGAGATCACATGGATTGACTGACATTCTTTCTCTCCACTCGACTGTAGAGCTCCAGTGTGTTGATGCGCTGATCTGTCCGTCAATAAAAAATAACAACCGAGTGTCAGTAGCTACAGTTTTTCACAAATGAATATGGATTTTCTATAAGACATTATTGGCCAAGTTTCTTTTGGTGGTGTGCCCCGGGTTTTTTTCAATGAGGCACTGCTTTAGATGGATGTGATACAGAGATATACAAAGATATATGCAGAACCCCATATAGAGAGCAATTTAACAGTTTAATGATGGGTAAATAAAACCCTTCTGCCAGTTGAGCCCCGAGCTAAACGCACCCAGCAACTGTGTTGTGTTCGCTCTGAGGGAGGAGACAAAAACTGTGGTGTTGGAGAACATCTGAGCAGTCAAAAAGTCACAGTAATATTGAACAATACGCACATATTTTATCTTAAAAAAAAACACACACTCAGCACTTTTCAACATATTCTCTGGCCAGGAAATCGAACTGAACAGGGGGTATGATATTACGGGTCACCCAGTGTTGCCTCAGCAGGGGGTGATTTGAGGTTTGTCCACCAGAGGTCAGGGGCTTTACGTGAGATTCAGCTGATGTTTTCCCACCAGCTTGCTCACCCTTTTTTAAATGCTTGCCAGTACAGCAAAGTTAAACCCATCTGGAATGTACAGCAGGTTGCCAGATTTCTTCTTCTGAAGATCCCTGACGGCTGTATTGTAGTCGATCAGTGTGTCGCGGCATCGAACACACCAAAGCACTCGTCGAGTCAGAACCCTTTGATTTATGTTTAATGTTAAAGAAGGCCTTCAGCAGCGAGGAAAGATCAGCAAGATTACCAAACTAGTTGTTCAGGTGCAGAACTATGTGCATTGACATCCTTTCATCAGTGGGCGTGAGATAAAAGACCATAAACCTCTAAATGGAGTTTAAATGGGAGAGATAAATCACAGGCAAGGAGCGGTATTGACGCGCTTCACCCTCCAAACGCCGGCCTGCTTCAGAATCAGTTAAAACATGTTGAGATAAAGTTGATCAGGATTGAATCCCCAAAGAGCAGGCGCAGTGACTCACTCAATAGCTGCATGAACTTTAGCATTCAACACACATTTTTATTTATTTATGTTTTTAAGCTTGTAAGGAGGAATGGACATGACGTTCAGTGGCTTGACCTGAATACTGCTCATCGGTTGGTTTTCAGATCATTGTTACTGAAGAAAATAAGAGTCATGCAAATCCATAGCAAAGGCCTCCGCTTTGTACTCGCTGTAGCCTGGAGGACCCAGAATCGCTGGACTGAAAGTGGAGGCATTCAGGCTCAATGAAACTCATATGAAAACAAAACAAAAAAAAAACAAAACTTATCATTTAATTTTTTTTTTTTTTCAAATCCTATTTGATTCAATCTGATCATGAGGCACAGAGCTTTCATTTGAGAGGTCTGTCAGGAGCAAAAACACACAAGCTGAGAGTCAATGATTAAGCTGGAGTGGTCAGAATATCAGTCCACCGACATTTTTATGCAAAAGCCAATAAAGCCGAACACAAAGAACCTGGCATTGTTAACCAAGTTAATGATCTGACATCAGTCCCACACTTTATCCTTCTGTAAAACGTTCAACGCAGATTTTACTGACACCAACACGTTACACTGCTATACTACCATGTAACAATGTCTATAGATATAAAGTAGAGTGGGTAGTGAACACAAGTAATTCAATGTGTTTCGACGCTTTTAGGACTAAATAACTATTTTAATAACTCACACACAACTTGAGTTATCTCTCTGCTTATTTGTGCAACTGTTTTGACAGCGATCAAAGACATTTATTAACATTACACTGAGTCAAAACTGAAGAATATTTGTAAGTGGAAACAACTATTTGCAACATAGATTTCAGAGGCAACTTGATAGTAGCAGTAATTTGGCGGGTGCTTATGTGTGTTGCTGAACTTTTCACAGACATCTTCAAATACAGACATTTGTACAATGATTAGTCACTACTCAAATATTTGGGAAGTTTGGGAATAGACAAAATCTAAGATTTACTGCTATGAATTGGGTTGAGGTTTGAGTATATTTACACACAGGCGAGATGATAACCATACATATTTCATTATTTCACTTTTCTTAGGTATATTATACGTCATAACACATAAATCATAACTGTCCTTTTTCTGAACTTGTTTTTCATTTTTATTTATTCTACAGTTAATAGTGAAGTATCATCCAACATTACCATGTGTATTAGCCTTTTACTGCTCATTTAAAACTTCTTTTATCCAGTGACATCAATATTCAATTCGAATAAACGCCATATGTATTTTAATGCATCTCTGTCGAGGAAACGCGTTGAGTAACCGAGAAAATAAAGATGCTTGTGAATAGCCTGACTGCTTTTATAGACAATAAAACTTTATTTTGGTCGCATGGTTCTGTAGCATTACACACATTTGTATATCCAGGCAAATAGATGAGTTGTTATGTTTGCTCACTGTGTTGACTTGTTCAACCGAGAGGAGTCACGATCGTAGTTCATACATTTTCCACATATCTTTTTTTGGCTCCACATCCACGTCTCTTTGATATATTAGCTCTGATTTCACGACACTTTTCGCTCAAAACAATGATCTTTCGCTGACTGATAAAAAAAAACCCGATGTTGAATGGAGAGAGTCACAGAACAGATAGTTTTGGGTGTGGCTCCTCCCTCTTGACACTTCACCAACTTCATGAACAAGTTCGAGAAAATAACGACGTATGTCGGATGTAAAGGGTCAAGAAACAAGGTAGGCAGCGTTTTTAAACGCTACAGAGCAAGTGTGAACAACGCGCTGCTGGCGAACTTCCTGTCATCGCTGTCAAAGTTTTAACGGATCAACAAGTTCACGATGTGGTTTCAAATTCCCTGTCAGAAGTCGGTGGCATCTTCACACGTCGACAAACCGACAGGAGCCAGGATTGAGAGTAACTTTTGGGGAAAAATAAACCACCGACGACAGCACTCACCCGCAGTCCTCGGCTTCAGAGTTTGCGCGGACTGGTCCGTGAAGGCGTCATCTCCCTCTTGCGTCGCGTTGTAGCTCCGAGTGGGACTCGAGAGTCTTGTGGTGCTGTTTCCCCGTCACCCAGCAGAACCAGTTTACTGTCATGCTTGAGGCATGTTGGCGAGAATGTTTGACACACAGCTCACGCAGAGCTCAAGTTGAGTCGCCCCGCCTCATCCGGAGCGCCTCTGGACGTCACAGTCCACCGGGATCTCTGACTTTTGACCCCGGACCGTCGCGGCTGGACTTTCTCCCCCGTGTCCTGGTTGGTGCCGAATCGAACCGCGCCTCATCGAGGCAGACAGTTTAACCCTCTATTGTCCTTAAATCATGTTCCTTATCCCACTGAAATATTCAATGAATCAGATACTTGATATTGAAAGTAAATCTTGACACTCAGGTCTTTGTGTTGCTCAGCCCGAGATCAGACCGGTTCTTTAAGCAGTGACCAAGCGCATCGTTTCATTGGAAATGCAGCAGTTCAGACACTGTTCTTACTACGGTGTTTCACATCTAATATCCAAGAACACAGGTGATGCTGTGCGATTAGTTTGTCTGCACATAATCGTGTAAAATAAGATCGAGCAGATCATTTGTGAGGTGTTTCTTGCTGCTAGGAGGAAGGCCTGGGGCAGAGCCACTACATTCTGGGAAGGTTTTCGCTACAAGTGCTGCTGTATTTCCCGTGAAAATTCTCAAGATATGAAAGTAAGTGTGTAGAGTTTCAAGTTCTTCCAAAGTCCGCCATCTTCTCTTGACAATATTGGATGACAGTCTTTCAGTTGGAGGATGGGATGGCCTCTGACCTGGCAAAAACACTATTTTCACTGCCCATTTTTTCCTGATGAAGAGACTTTTTTCATTCCTTTTTTGGGAGCCTGACCAGGTGCACTTGAACTTAGGTTACCCTGGCGTGGATGTGACATGATCTGCTCACCATAGACACATTTCCTACACTGGGCCACCGTCACGCAGGAAGTAGCTCTGTCAGTAATAAGCTGACGATATGTGTCGTTACAAGGCGATAAACGTGTTCCACACGACAAGCCCAATGATTTACAAGGCTTCATTTACTGTTGTCTTTTTATCCTTATATTTTCAGACTTAGCACATTTTCATGATCAGATCTTTGTGTTGCTCAGCTAAGATTGCGTTATCGGGATCATTTTTCTCTGAAGAGGTGTTTTCAACTTGAATGAATTTTTTATATTACTGAATCATGGACCCATACATACATTTAAACAACAAAATATTTTGCATCAGTTTGACAATAGCACAACAATGGTGGCTATATTCAAGTTTTTATATCACCTTCTTTAAACTAAAGCTATTTTAATGTCTTGAAAATATTTTCTAAGAATTTCAAGTACATTCAGAGTGGTGGAAACCCTGGCCATTGTGTAGCGAAAAACATGAAAATGCTTTTGTTCAGGGATTCCTCCATGTTTGTTGTTGTTGTTATCATCCTAGCTGCCACGTGTCTTGTGCATCAGTGTGACCAGTGGACCAGGAACTCCTGCACTTACAAAGGTTCCCTGTTGTCTGGAGAGAAAACTGTGAAATTTAATTAAATTATTTTTGATATAATTAATTAATAGTAATAAACTCATCAAAGTCCCATCTGTAATATAAATATATAATTTATTTGTTTGGTTAAGTAAAAAAGTTTTTAAAAAGTACTTTTATTTTTATCCGACAGCAAACGGTTGTAAATGTATTACACAAATGTATTTGTATTGGCTCCTTTTTTGGCTGCACAGAGCACTGAGTAGATGATGACTGTTGATAAAACGCAATTAAAATCCAATAAAAGATAATAATATGGACTTTGGTCGCTGCCGCCACCACCAGAGTCTGATCTGACTCACGGAGAGAGCAAAGTGTGATGGTGAATCCATAAACAGGAGGGGAAAGCATTTAGATTGTTTGTTGGTGCTGCTTAAATATCAATGTCAGCTCATGCAGCTTCTGCCATCTACTGAGTGCTGCAGTGGTGGTTGCACAATGGAAGCAACCAAGTCCTTCAATGGGCTTTCTGACTGTCCCTCTTTAAGCATCGAACCCATGTCAAATGTGGCCTGGCAAGTCATTTTGTGTGGTCTGCAGAAGCTTGAAGTAATTTGAACCTTTGCCAGGTGGTTTTGTAGTCACAGCATGGGCCGCTTCCCTCCAGCTGCTGCCTCCCCGACCTGACCTCTGCTAAGCAGTTTAAGATGCCCGAATGGATGAACTGCTACACTGTTGGATGACCAGTCATATCCTGCTTTATCCGTGAACATGTCCCTCATAAACATAACCCGAATATGAATGTTGAACCGGCTGCCATGTCTCCTTCAAAAACATGTTGGAGCTTGACGGTTTGGTCGTTGCCTGAAGACAGTGAAGTTTAAAAAGAAAGATTTCATGGCCGACTGAAGATTTGTTGAAGATTTATAGACCAAAACTTGAGTGAATCAGATCACAAATCTTTATATTTGTTCGAAAATCACCACCAGCACGGAGCATCCTGACTTCAAGAAACTGAGTTGAAATCACTCCTGAATGAGTGTGAAACCAGTTGTATCCTGCTTTATCTGTGAACAAGTGTCGACTAGTCTTCAGAGCCAGACTTTTTGTCGACTCAAGCACATTAATGACTTCACCAGAGCAGCTCTGTGGTGATGAATAATTTGTTGCTTGTGACTAAGCACACACTTTCCACACCAAAGGCCCAAACTGGAGCCTTCACTGGAGAGAGTTGTGTCGACTCCACGGAGGACACTACACATCGAGAGACTCCAGTGTGGGATTATTGTTACAAAGACGTCCTTGTGATTGTTTATGAAGGTGCGTTCAGGTGCTAAACCAGCAGCGAGGCGAGACAAAAGCTCAGAGCCTGCGGCGACGACTTTACGCCGTAAACTCATTCGTCCGTTTCCTGCTTTTACCCATCATTAATGATGCCTAATTTAACTCCTGCCTCGGAACCAGGCGGACCTGTTTGTTGGTTCTTGACTGAAAGGTGGTGACAGGTGAGGTCATTCTGTCTGCAGCCAACAGGAAGTGGCTGTGCACTGGACCCAGAATAGGATGGAATCTCAAGTGAAGGAAGTGATGCAACGCAGCGGCTTCGCTGAAGAC
Organism: Synchiropus splendidus; assembly: GCF_027744825.2. Classification (NCBI taxonomy): domain Eukaryota; kingdom Metazoa; phylum Chordata; class Actinopteri; order Syngnathiformes; family Callionymidae; genus Synchiropus; species Synchiropus splendidus. Next base: position 19,353,025 of record NC_071342.1, on the reverse strand, counting down.
GGGAAGACAATCCCTCATTGTTTCTGCAGGCACCACCCTAAACACACACACAGGAGCATCCCAATGAGCGATGGCGTACAGTCGCCTCACGGCATGCCGTCGTACCGGCGGCGCACTTTTAACACCTCAAGGACAAGCGATGTTTCAGTTCTGTGACTGACAGCTTCGGTGATGAAACATGAACCTGGGTTATCTCTGATCTGGGCGAACATGTGACTCACGCTTCCAGCTGGTGTGTGCGACGCTCAGTGACTAACCTCAGATTGTGAAATATATATCATGAAAAACACGCCTCGGTTGACACGGTCGTCATGGTTACCATGAATCACACTGGCACGGAGAGTTGCCACTGAGGTTTTATCCTAAATACACAGCAGGCCCAGCTCAGAGGACTTGTTTTTCAGTGTGAGACTCGCTGAATATGTAATGCAGATGATGTGAGACCGGGCACCATTCATTCATATTGACAAGGTCATTCCAGGGTCATGGGAGGCGAAGGCCGATCCCTGCTGCACTGGGTTGACAGATTAATCGACGGCGTCACCGCCTTACAAAACTTTTTACAGCTGGAGAGATTTGTAGGCTTATACCCTCCCACTGGACACCTCCACTTGCTCTTATGGGTGAATACCAACTCAACCCAGGACGACTACAGATGTGTGTGTGTCCCAGTTGGGACTTGCCTGTGTCACCTGACTAGAGGGAGGCGTCCAGGAGACATCCCAACGCAGGCTGGACAAAACTGGTATTACCTCCAAATGAGAAGCAACAGTCGAAACAGAAAATGATAACAGCAGTTTTTTTCTCCTCCAAGAAGAAACTGTGCCAATCTTCATCATTTTTTCCAGATTACAAGTTACTGACCTGTATACTAGTTCTCGGTGTGCCTGAAATTATATCAAAGTAAATGTAGAACCTCTACATATTTATAGTTTTGCGGGCCGTACATAAAGGCATTGAGGGCCAGATTTGGCCCTGGTGCCTCGAGTTGGACACCTCCGTCCCAACAGGAGGAGCCTCTCCGCTACTTCGAGCCTCTGACGGATGCTCAAGCTTTTCACTGTCATGGATTTTATCTTCTGCCTCAGCTCTTTCTCCACTGCCATTGAAGGCACTTCCTCACTGGTGAACAAGACCACAAGATGCCCGGAGTCGTGTGTGTGTGTGTGTGTGTGTTGTGAGGCAGACTAGGAAGATCCTCAGGATTCTTATCAAAAGTATTGGCCTCATAAAACAATCACACCTGCTCATGCACGGATGCAGCACTTGTGGTCTGTTTCGCTGCTGCTTCTGACTGACAGGAAGTTAGATAACAGCCTGTTTGTTTGTTAGATAAGAGAACTTAAACATTGGCGTTGATCCCGTGCGCCGAAGGTTTGTCAACCAGCCATGAGAAAGTAAACATGGATTACCAGGTCCAACTCACCAATTACACACGCTGAGTGGATGATGCATTCAGTGACACCAGTGAGAAGAAGGGGAGAAGAGAGGAGGCGGTTTCTCTCTCACCAGGAACCTCCTCCTGCACTCTTCTGGGGAACACTGCTCGTAGGTGGTGACATCATCGACTCACAATAAGAAATACCATACACTCAGAAGAGGCAATTTCATTTTCTGAAATGCTGCAGTGCATTGTGGGTCATGTTGTGTGAGTGAAGGGAGTGCTTTTATCAGCAGGATATTATGTCACAGAGCAGGGTTTGTTGCCACACCTCACCTTTAGTTGACCAGCGGATCATGTCAACAGCAGACCTGAAGGCCGCTCAAACTATAACCGTCCCATGGAGAGGCCTTGGTAAATTCCACATGTGACTGCTTCGCCACAACATTTGTGTCTCCAGGAGATCTGGCTCGCCTCAGTCTCTCTGAGTGAACACGCGACGTTCGAGGCTGTCAGCAGGACATGCGGATTCACACCGACAGCTTCAGAATGAACTGGTTCAGGTTGAGCTGCAGCTTCATTGAGCGGAGATGAAAACAGGTGTGTATGGCTTGACTGTTTCTTCAGTGCGTGTCCCCAGGCAACAACGGTGGATCTGAATCAGGACATGTTGTTTATTGGAGTGCACCTGTAGGTACCTGTCACTGCCAGCTTCAGCTTCACCCAGAGTTCTGTGGCTCACAGAGCACCATAACCATAGTTGACTGACGTCAACTATAGGACATTACTTCACATCCAACCATGATGACTTCCTTCCTTTTCTTCCTCGACTCCTGCTCGCTGCTTTGTTGTGAATGCAGCAACACATCCTGCAGGAAAACACCACTCAGTTGCAGAACGCTACCTCAGAACAAACTCCTCCCTCAGAGGTTTCAACCAGCTACTCTTTTTTTTTTCACGTCCAAAACCAGTAGAGAGGTTCACATCTGCACCCGATAAAAAGCAGAGCGGCCACATGAGCAAGCGAAAGTTCTGATCTTAAAAAAGGAAACGCTGGCAACCACCCACGAGCAACACAACAAGCTGGTCGACTTGACGTGTACGTTTCGAAGGTACCAACTTGTGTTCAGAGTTGAGTTACATAATGCACAATAACTCAATCATGACTTGGATCAACGCCTCGACAACACACCGTGGAACCAGACCATTTTGAGCAAGCGCTCCTGTTAAAGGCCCGACAACAGTTTAGGATTGGTTTGTCTTTTTTTCATCCAGATGAATCTGAACAGCGCCACTCCCCGGGCAGCTCAGAATGTCAATGTGCTGACATCATCTCGCCTCAAGCCAAACTGCCTAGCAACTTCGGTCTTGGCCAAAATACACTGCATTTTCACGGTTTAACTCTGGAGGGCTGGACGTCCTGTAGAGACGCACCTCAGCATGATCAAGTCTGGGCACAAGCTCTGCACAAAAGAGAAAATGATGTGTGGAGTTTAGTCATTGGTGTTTAAGTCACCATTAATCGGGTAATTGTTTTAATTGGATTGTTATTTAGCGTGTCATTTCCAGTACACGTGGTTTAAAAAAAAAACCTGCAGTCAAGTAATCCTGGTGAGACAGAACTGTTTATTTGCCGTAGTTCAATGATATAATAAACATTGGACTTCACGCTCTAACCGGTTGTGGCGCTGTTACCAATGACGCCACTACATTTCAATGGAGAAGAAGAAGCGTTACCGTGCGCAAACTCAGTCCACGTCTTTCCCGCGCGCTCAGTCGCCAAAGATCGTTTATGACGGAGAAGATGTGGGACCCAAACACAACAAGACACACCTAAACCTGTTGACAATTACATGTCCATTTCTTCTCATTTGACACCACAAGTTAATATTACCTTACATGTTTTTTAAATATATTACTAAAATATAGTTTGCGTTTAGATACATAAGAAAAGATTAGGTTTTGGGAGTGGCGGCTCTTCTTGTTTTTATATGTTCTGACACCATGCTTGACTGTGGAACTTGCGCTAGTGATGCACAACTTTGTCGCTATTCAGTAATTTTACTGCAATTTTCTTCCGTTGGCGACTTTCATATCGAGTAAAGGGCGTTATCGGGCATGGCGGGGGTGATCCGGAGGCTGGACGAGACGGTTGTCAACCGAATCGCGGCAGGAGAAGTGATCCAGAGACCTGCTAACGCTCTGAAAGAGATGCTGGAGAACTGGTAACCGATGACGCTGGAGTGAACGGCGACAAGTTCAGCCGTCACTGTCTCACGAAAGCGCCTTCACGTTTCAGTCTGGACGCCAAGTCCACCAACATCCAGGTGACGGTGAAAGATGGAGGACTGAAGCTCCTGCAGATCCAGGACAACGGGACCGGAATCAGGGTAATAAACGAACAACACACGGGTGCCATGATTCAAAACACAGTATATGGGCGATGGCGATCAGTCAAATCAATTTTACTCCTGAGGTGGGTGGTGTTTCCCCTCCATACCTGGTGAAGAAAGTTCATTTGTGCAACCAACGAAACGCAAATCCTCAATTCATCATTGCGTGTGTATTGCGGATATTACGGTAACGAATACGAGCCGCCGAGATGAATAACTGTTATGAATTCATGATGATATTTCAGAGAGAAGATATGGAGATCGTGTGTGAGCGTTTTACCACCAGTAAGCTCCAAACCTTTGAAGACCTTTCAGCCATCGCGACCTATGGATTCAGAGGAGAGGTGACTGTGGCGACCTGCCGATGTTCTCGATGTTCTCATGAAACGCTGACCTTGTTGGTGTCCCTCAGGCGCTCGCAAGCATCAGCCATGTGGCTCATGTGACCATCACAACTAAGACGGCTGAGTCCAAGTGTGCCTACAGGTGTGGAGTGACGCCTCACACGCTGACCTATCTTGACCTCCAACACTCCTGGTCCGTCTCCGTCTCTCCTCTCTTCATGTCCAAAACATCTGACCTTCCTAACTTTCCAAACAAGTCCCTCCTAATGACACCTCACTGTGAGTTTTTGAATAAATCATCTGTCACCATCTTTGCAGAGCATCTTATAGTGATGGCAAACTCAAAGCTCCACCTAAACCATGTGCTGGAAACCAAGGAACCCAGATCCTGGTAAGCTGTCGCCCTTGTTGCTTCTCGGAGCAGTGGGAGAGTTGTGCTGACTGCCATCTTGCAGGTGGAGGACCTCTTCTACAACGTGTCCACCAGGAGGAAAGCTCTGAAGAGCCCAGGCGACGAATATGCCAGGATTGTAGAAGTGGTCAGCAGGTGAGCCGAGCTCTTCCTCCTAACTCTGGAACACCATTTTTCCCGTGACGCTGCTCTGTGTGCAGATACGCCATTCACAACTCAGGGAAAAGCTTCTCTGTGAAGAAGGTGAGGCCCGGACAGAAACCGCAGTTTCCCGTTTACATTCCCTTTCTCCTGCCAGCAAGGAGAAACAGTGGCAGATGTGAGGACTCTTCCCAACGCGTCTGTGGTGGATAACATCCGTGGAGTTTTTGGCACCGCAGTCAGCAGGTATTGGTCGAGCAGAGAGGCGGAACAATGCGTTGATGTGGAGCAAATCTGAGGCGGCGTGTTTCCAGGGAGCTGATCGAGGTCGGCTGCGAGGATCAGAAGCTGGCCTTCAAGATGAACGGCTACATCTCCAACGCCAACTACTCGGTCAAGAAGTGCATCCTGGTGCTGTTCATCAACCGTATGTTGCCAGGGTAACCAACACAGAGGACGCTCTTCTACCTGGCTGAACTTTGACCCTGCAGATCGCCTGGTGGAGTCGAGCGCGTTGAAGAAAGCTCTGGAGACGGTGTATGCGGCGTATCTGCCCAAGAACACTCACCCCTTCCTCTACCTGAGGTAACCAAGCAAAGCTCCAAATGACCTGAACTTCCTGAGGTTCTAGGTTTCTTCCCCTCAGCCTAGAAATCGCTCCGCAGAACGTTGATGTAAACGTGCACCCGACCAAGCACGAGGTGCATTTCTTGCACGAGGACAGCGTTATCGAGAGTGTTCAGAAGCACGTGGAGAGCAAACTCCTGGGCTCCAACTCCTCACGCACCTTCTTCACTCAGGTAGCGAATCCGCAGTTTCTTGACTTGAGGGATTTAAAAAAAAATATTTTTTTTTTGATGCAATGGTTTCCCTGCAGACGTTGTTACCGGGCCTGTCTGTGGCCGGCGGCAGCAGCGAGCTGAAGGCCTCCAGTGCCACACCGGAGCCCACAGAGCGAGTCTATGCTCATCAGATGGTTCGCACCGACAGTCGGGCGCAGAAGCTGGATGCTTTCCTCAAACCCAAAGAGGCGCTGGCACGTCCGGATCCCGAGGAATCAGGTCCCAGTTGCCAGGAAAAGGCCCAACCAGACGGTGAGGAGATGGATGACATGGACCTTCTGGAGGCTCTGGATGAGCAGGAGGGCAAAGAAACGGAAGGTGGCGAAGGAATCAGCGCTCCTGATGTCCAAAGGTGACTTCATTTTTTTTCTTATTTTTATACTCTGTGTGCTGGGAGGACTGCAATTTCATTTATACTGGATGTGCTGCATTTAGTATTCATGACAATAAAGTTGACTATGACTTCAGGAACATAACTACAAGTAACATCGGGTTGGACGTAAGTCGAATATCATTCAAAACAGCCAACGCAAGGGTTAGAGGTCCTACTGTAGTGGTAGATGGCTGTGTGAGAGTGAGACACTGGGATACTGTGCTGCTGTAACTGTTGTACGCGATGCCGGGCTGCTACGTGCTGTGGTGCAAGACATTGAATAAAAAACAATAAAAGCATGGCCGTGGTCGTAAGTACGGGTGGACACAAGTCGAGCAGGTATAAGTTGGATGTTACTTGTATACTTGTGGCAACTGCACTATAAAGTGTGACTACACTTTCTCCTGTGTTGCACTGACTCAGGGAGTTATTAGGCTTGTTTCTTTTTCACAAAACTGGAACACATTTAAATAAAATAAACTTAAAAAACAAGCAACTTTTGTTGCTCATAATAATATATATATTAAACTAATAATTATAAGTGTTGTTAGAATAGTATATGCATTTTTTATTGCATATTTATTCACCACACTTCTAACGTATATTCTGGTATTCGTTCATTTTTAGTTCAGTTCACAACTGCAATTTTGAAGGTTTTTGTGTTGCTGGATCATATTTTGATTTTTAATCCCATCTTTTCTGCACACTAATATTGCTTTGAAAATTCACTGCTAATCTTGTAAAAAAAAATGACATTTAAAACAATTAAAATGAATGAGTAGATGATTTAACAGAAGATCAGTAGAATGAAAAGTACAATTCAAAAATGTTGCGCAGATATGATTATGACACAATAGGAGCAGAAAAATTCAGTGGGAGGTGACTGGAAGAATCCACCTGTGCTGCCACCCCGAGTGGCTTCTGAACTATCATCTTAAAAACAGCGTCTCTCCTGCAGCTGGATCCTAAGAGATGATAAAGCAGCGTTCAGCTGCCGTTGTTTGTGAGTGTTCTGATTTATTATGGCATTTTAAACGTCTAATCTCGATCTTTAAATGACAAACATGAGTCACTGAAGTCTTCAGGGCTCCAGGAGGCTCCAGTTCAGAGAAACGGCTGAACTTGTGGTTGAAGTCTGCCCCCTAGCGGTCAATCGTAGTAATGTAGTTTCGGTACCAGGAAACGTGCCAGGACAGAGGAGCAGCAGGAGATGGAGGAGGCAGCAGGAGGCGACACTGAGGCCGCAGATACATCCAAGAGACGAGTCATCAAACTTACCAGCATCAAAGAGCTGCGGTCAGAGATCAGCCAGAACAACCACCACGGTCAGTGTGGACCTTCTTGACTTCATGTCGAGCCCTGTGGTTGTTAACACTCGACCCTCCCTTCGTTGCAGGTCTGCAGGAAATGCTGCAGAATCACTCGTTCGTGGGCTGCGTCAACCCTCAGTGGACCCTGATCCAGCATCACACCAAGCTGTACCTGCTCAACACCAGCCGACTCAGGTCAGAGACACGTCCCTCCGAAGCCTGAGGCTGAGCTAACCCGCGTCCACTCTGCAGCCAGGAGCTCTTCTACCAGATTCTCATCTATGATTTTGGGAACTTTGGCCTGCTGAGACTCTCGGTACGTGAGCTGGTCGCCATTATCGGAGTAAGAGTTTAATACCATCTGTGTGTTCAGACTCCCGCTCCCATTTACGACCTGGCCATGTTGGCGCTGGAGTCTGAAGAGAGCGGTTGGACTGAGGAGGACGGACCCAAGGAAGGCTTGGCTCAGTACATTGTGGACTTCTTGAAGAAGAAGGCCGAAATGCTGGAGGACTACTTCTCCATGGAGATAGACCAGGTCGGTGAGGAAGGAGATGCAGGACTCATTTCCTCGGATTTGATTGAATTTTTTCCACTCACAGGAAGGGAATCTGACCAGTCTGCCGCTCCTTCTGGACAAGTTCAGCCCCGTGATGGAGGGTCTGCCCATGTTCATCCTCCGCCTGGCCACGGAGGTCAACTGGGACAGCGAGAAGGACTGTTTCAGAGACTTCAGTAAGGAGTGCAGCATGTTCTACTCCATCAGGAAGCAGTACATCCTGGAGCCAGAGCCGGGGGGCGGGCAGGTGAGTGGGAGTGGGGGGGGGGAACAGTACCAAGCTATGAAGAAAAACATCAACAGGTGACTGTCTCTCAGGAAAACGAAGCAAACTCCTGGAGGTGGAAGGTGGAGCACGTCATCTGCAAGGCTTTCAGGACACTCTTCAGTCCCCCGAAACACTTCAGCGAGGACGGCACCGTGCTGCAGATCGCCAACTTACCTGACCTCTACAAAGTGTTTGAGAGATGCTGAGCTGCTGTGACACACTGCTGTGAATAAAGTTTTGTACGGAAAAGCTTCATCTTATTAACGTCCACACTCTCAGTTCAGATGGTTGGAGACTCGTCTTAAACAAAACACAATCCCGACACACAGGTCTGTAAATTACACATTTATTTTCAAGAAATATTTTAAATATTTGAAAAATTTCAATGAAACTGCAGCAGACACGGTCGGTTCTACATATTTTCCACACGGCACCTCCTGTTTTTTCCCTCTCTCTTTAAATACATCATCGTGTACCTTTTAAAAACCATTGATTCAATGAGCGGTGCAGATCCCCAGACTCCGAGTGTGAAAAGGCACTTCACTGTGTGAGGGAAGCTGGGAAGGTGCAGGGCCGGAGCAGCCTCCATGGTTGAAGAGTTTAAAAGCGTCGTCCTGACTCATTCATGCAACTTATCAAGAGAAACAAAACAAAAAAACAAAACAAAAGAAGAGCCAAGCACCCAGCCAGAAGGAAATTAATGTTGTGGATAACATGTTGCAGAAGAAAGCTCTGAATGTAGTGACACGTTTCTCCCAGCATCTTCACCGTTCTTCACCATGTGTTCTCCCCAAAAATCTCTGGCGACTTCACAGATGAAAAGAACTCCCAGCTTGACCAAAGAGAAAAGAAAAGTTCGGTCTTTCATCTCTGCTACGATTTTTCGGTGATTCGGGTTAAGCTACACGTCTTCGCAGCCGAAGACGGGGAAGCGTGCTCCGGGCGCACGGTCGGAGGTCTGACGTGTGAGGTTAAGGACTTGCGTGATGATGGTGGTGGTGCTGCCTTGCCTCACTGCTGGGACAGAAGAGCATTCCGGTTGGCCTTCATCTTCTCCAGCCGCTTCACTAGGTGGTTGTTGGTCATCTCCATCTCCTCGATCTTGTCCAGAGCAGTGCGCAGCTGGAGGGGGGGAGTGCAGAAGAATCAGTCAGACATCTTTGCCTCATGATTATGACCAGGCCCATAAGATCACTGAGAACAACTGCTACACTCGAGTGGCTGCAGCGACCAGTTCAGAGTGGGAGCCGAGTTAGAAAGCGATATTATTGTGGTTGAAAGGAAGTTTGGCCACTAGTGTTGTTGCACAGTACGAGTCTCACTCACAACCTTGCACCAAGCAAAACTAGTTTCAGAAACACCTGGACATTGACTTGTCAACCTGAATCGTGCAAGTCCAGGGGTGAGACTTTGTCACAATAAATATGTTCCATTCCATTTTAGGGTTCTGACCATGTTATGAAGCCTTTTGTTATGGTGAATAACTGCCAGATATTGAAACGTAACTTATGTTGAACTAAGGGACAGGCTCTCACAGACCAGCTGTGTATAACTGAAATCATAAACAAACTTGGGTCTCACATGAAAGCTAACAGACTAAACATTTCCAAACACAGCTGCCACCGTTTCTTTACCTCTCTCTGCAGCTTCCTCTTTTCAGCCTTGAGCTCATCCTCGATTCTCTCCGAGTTGTCTGCTGACGCCTTGTACCGGGACACTTGTCCTTCAAGTCTGTTTATCTGAGGACACACGGCAAGGAGACATGTGCTGTCAGACTCCTCCTGCACTGATGTCATGTTCTGCTAAAAGAGACTTACATTTTGCTCCATCGTACCCATTTCCTGTTCCGCCTTGGACAGCTTGAACTTGTACTCGCTGATCTGCCTGTTGGCGTCTCCTGGACAGAGGGGGAGGGGTCAGTTTTTCATGGTCTGGTTCCACAGCTGGATGACGAAGGGTTCCACTTACTCTGCATTTCAATGATGTGCAGGTCAGTACCGTTCTCCATCCTCTCCCCGTCTGCGTACGTGCCGTCGACCTTCGAGTGCTTCTGCCTCTCCTCCTCCAACTGGTTCTTCAACTTCCTGATCTGAGCCAAGAGCTCATCCTTCTCTTCCGCCAGCTTCCGTAGCCTCACATCTGCGGCCACCAGAGCAACACATGCTGGTGAGATCATCAACACGCTCAAATGTGAGAGAGAGTGAGACAGTGGTGAAGGTACATCATCCTACAGAAATGTTCTAATGTACACTGGCATCTGAGGATGTTCTCATGCTCCCCAGCAGCAGCAGCAAAACAGATCACATTAAAGTGGTTGGATGAAAAGTGCACCTTTTCAGATGTGAACCAGTGGCAGAAGACTTTGAAGATCCTCAGCTAAACACATCAAAGCTCAATGAAATGTCAGCATCTGTTCATTTATCTGTGTTTGTGCAATACACAACCATTCATTTGGAGGTTTATTGAATTTTGTGTCCTCCTCCCTCCGTGGTTGCAGTTGCTTGTCAATCAACAGCAATAAAGTGAGACACCAAAAGAATTCCACTAACTATTCAGCTCGGTTTACAACAATCTAAAAAAAGGGGTCTTATAAGGAAAAAAAGCATTTTATTAAACAAAAATATCACAAGACGAAAGCGCAACAACTGAGCTTTAAAAAGGGCCGACTCTCGCCGAGAGGCCACTCCGGTGCGGCGGCCCCTGAAGGGAGCACAAGAGCACGAGTGTTTGTGCGTTTCTATGGCAACAGTCTGATGAATTCAAGTTGGCGCCACACACCACATTTGTCTCCATATTGGAGCTCACACTCACACCAAGAGTGAAACATCTATTGCAGAAGAAAGGATTCCTAATCCCGATAACATGACTGCACTGTCTTAACTATGAAACATGGCGACCCACAGCTGTTGGAGAGTGTAAACAAGAGAGAGCATCTTCATCCGGGGAACCATCAATCAGAATGTGGAGTGAGGTCATTACAACTCATGGAAAACTCTGAGGGGCCCTTGAGCAATGCGCAGCAACACCGGTCTTTGAGGCAGCCAACTCAATTTTATTGAGGTGCAAGTATAAAAGCGGTGATGAAACTGTTCTTTGGAGGGAACCATGAATGGGTTTTGTTCATTACCACGTTGTTTTAGATCTTTATTTAGAGGTGACCAGCATGTGGTGCATGGTCTGACTGCAGCGACTCACCCAGCGGTCCCTCGCCTGCTGACTCCAGCACTTGCGCGGCCTCCTGGGAGACCACAGTGATTCCTGAGGACAGATGCTCGTGGTTGAGGTCTCCGTTTTGTGCGCCGTCTGGGATGATGACCAGCCCGTGTTGCTGCAAACACAAAGAAGGCCCAACTCAAGTTCCTGATCCAAACTAATGGCAGCACTCGTTTTAAACTGCGAGACTCTCCGTAAATAAGAAACACATCAAGTCAATAGACGGAACCACCTGGAAAATGGATTGCAAAATCGTGCCTGAGGAAACAAATATTTTGGAGAGAATAAAAAAAGACTGTGTTTGGACAAGTTCGCTGCAGTTTTAGATGGTCGAGTCGCATGGCATGATACTCATAAAATTTCAGCAAAAAATGTGAGACTGTAAAATATATTGAGTGTAGACGTATCCTGTGAAAAATGAGCCAAATATTTCAGACGACACAAGACAACGCTCGGAAAAAGAGGCTAATTTTTAGAGCCGCCAGACTTCCTATAAGAGTTCGGCAGACCTACCTCTCCAGCTTTGGCTTTCCCCTTGATGTCAGCGAGCTCATCTCTGAGCTCATCCCTCTCATTCCTAATGCAATCAAAGTACTCTTTCTGTCTCTCTAGGGCCTGGCCGGAGGACGAGAGGAGACAAGACAGCAGAAGAAAGAGGCTGAGGAGAAGTTGGACAGTGTGGACAGACATGCAGCACAACCACATGCAGTAGCTCTCGTGGAGGACACAGCGTGCACCACACGCAACATAGACACACAGGCACAAGTCAAGAGGAGAGGTGGACGACAGGAGGGTGGTGCGTTTCATTTTGTCACAGCTCTGCAGGGACATCAAATGAATGTCTACAGGCTAAATGAAACGTGCATGTCATGCATTGAGGAAGTAAATTCCTCAAAGCAAAAGCATCCATACTGAGAATGACTGTCACTATTGGAGGAGAGAAACAAGCTATTGCTACAAATGAACTTAAGTACTTCAACAGTCATAATATGCAGCTCAGAAAGAGTCCACGCAGTTTAATGGCAAAAGAGAATGTTTTAAATCCAGAGAAACCAAGAACAGACTTTAAGAGCGAAAACATCTAGTCATGACGTCACATACACTAATAGTGTCATTGCAATGTGTACTTGGAGAGTATAAGAGGAGGACTGTACACAAGCTCCTGATTAAAGGCATCATACAGAATCTGGTTCGACTTATGTGTGGCTGGCCTCTGCCTTGATCACTGCATAATAAGGCTGCACAAATATCCACGTTTGGTTGAACTGTACTAAGCGTCAGCAGGGCTTGCATTTCTGCAACCAAAACTTGGAGACAGAGCAAAGACCTGCTCTCCCACAGCCGATCAGTATGATCAAAGAGTTTGCTGATGTTTCACATTAGACAACAACAAAAGCAAACGCACTGGTTAGTTCCTGTTTCAATGAGTGGTGGCGAGGAGAAATTGCATATAAATCCAGACCAACAAGGGGACCAAACCCGCCTGCACTACTGTAGCAACATGTTATTGGCCACCTCTACACAGGCAAGTTCGCAAGCTCGGTCGTGTTGGTGTGAAATGTGGGGGGGTGAAATACAGAGGGACATTATGACATCTGTTCCTCTAGTGACTGTACTCTGTAATAGGATGTTTGTTTTTAAAATAATTATTATTCATGCATATTGAAAGTTTCTGATGTCATGAGTAGTCGGGATTCATAATGTTGAGCAAAATCATTCATTTTGGTGGTGCAGCTCTACGAATGAGATTTGATTTTCCACGTTTTTCCAAGTTTAAGTGTAGCAACTGTAAAGAGAGAGGTCCACTGCACAACATAAACAAGCTGTGCAAAACTTAGAAGAGTGAGTCACTTCATTTATGACTGCAAATCTGAGCAATGTTGAGGTTACCCGACCATAAGTTAAATGCTGTTACGACATGCACGTTTGCACACTGTGCACTAGGATGGGGTGCTACTGCTTGAAGCAGAGGGTCTCCGTCATGCAGAGAGAACATGAGAGGCACAAGAAGTGACCAGACACAGTGCTTAAAATATCTAATGCCTCTCATGGCCTGTCAGAGCACACGTGTGGAACCTCCTACCCCAATCTTTTTGTCCTTCCAGTTTATCGTTTCCTGCAGGTCAAACACCTCTCTGGTGAGGGCATCTAACTTAGTCTGCATTCGCTGGCTCTCCTGGAGACGTGAACAGTGGCGAGATGGAACAAAACAAGACGAGATATGAACAGTGCAATGAAGTCAAAAGGCACATGGATACAAAAAGACAGAAACAGGTGGAAGAGGAAAACAGTGTGTTTTGTGACTGTAGTTACACCCACACTGAGATAAAATGATCAAAAGCAACTAAATGTCAGTTGGAAGAGCACGGAAAGCTTCTCGACTCAGGCCAGTGCCAATCAACCCTTATCTGGTTCCTGCAGAAGAGTCTGATAGAACCGTTTGGTGCGCTCGTGTAAACAACAGGTTTTTTTAATATTCAGCCGCAGCATTACCTCAATGAGCTCATCCCTCTGGCGGATTCCCTCTTTCAGTTCTTCTTGTTTGTGCTGTAGGACAGTACAAGTGTGCTTTTGCCTTTCTAGTTCCTGTATAAAAAAAAGTTGAAAGAAAGTAACACTTTTTAGCTTTTTCATTCACAACATTATGTGCCACGTGCATTTTCATTTAACCAACAAACCATCAATACTGATACAGAATGATTCTCGGTGTCCAGCCAAAAGATGTCGGCCATTAAATTTACTTGGAAATGTGGAGTTTGGTTTGTGAAAGATAGTTCGACGTGAACGAGACTGACTTCACTTTCAATATACAAATAACTTCAACTGTTTGTTGGGTGATCATCAGACACATCACAGAAAAAAAGTAAAAAAAATAAAGAGTGTACGATGAGTCACCTTCGATTTTTCCTCCAGCTCTCTCCTCATCTCCGACATCTGTTCTTCCATCTCCTCTATAACGTCCTTTAGTGTGTCCACCTGATAGATGAGGTTTCCTTTATCGTTGTCCAGCTGTGCGTTTGATACCATGGCTTTCTTATACTTTTCCTCCACCTCAGCTAGAGATTCCTGATCGAAATGAAGCAACTCATTAATGTCAACACTTGAATTGGCTTTTAAACAAAGCAAACATCTAAATGAAACAATGTTTTAGGATATATTTGACATAATGTTGAAACACAATATATACCACATGTTGTATCAAAGTAGGAGCTGGAAAAAAAAGACTACTATCAGTACTGAAAAATAAAACAAGCTGAAATTGAACTACCAAGAACAAGCAAAGTTTGTTAGTCAACTACTCTATAAAGGGATTTTTAAAAAGTGTCGAGGCAGCTGGAGGTGGCTGCAGACGTCAAACATGAGGTCATCCAGCACTCTGGTGACGTTAACCTGGTGGATTCAGGAACCTGAAATTCAAGTCATAGCAATTGTCCGTCAGCAGGTGGAGCCTTTCACTCTTCTCCTGTTTACACCTTCAAACCCAGCAGAACAGTGGGAGTGTCTGCTTTTAACACCACAGCCAGTGTGTTGGACCAACCCAGAAGTGCAGGAAGATCATGCAAAAGAAACTCAGATGCAACTCAGACTGGGAGCACAAGAACACATAGTTGTGTATTTAGGAGGCACAAGAGGGGTAGAAGAAGAGAGGCAGAGGGGTTAGTGACGAAATACTTGCTCCCACGGGACAAGAGGAGGCATGCTGTGAGCTCAAGCCCCACTACCTTCAGCTCTTTAAGCCCTTGCATGTATCGCCCTTCTACATCCTGAATCTGGTCCTTTAGTTCATAGATATCCTGTAGAGCAGATGGAGGGAATAGTTGGGGTAAACGTCAGAGTTTGGGGATTGTCAAGGAAAGATAAAGCACCCGTGCTGCCATCTCAGAGCCAGTCTGGCCGGCGTGTTCAAGACCAGCGGACACAAATACATTACAGCTTCACGGGAAACATCCAGCCCTCCCGAGCAGGAAGAAAAACTGTTAATGCAAACACTGTGAAGAGCAGGAGGGGCAACACAGGGGCACGACATTTAAATAACTAAAATGATAAATTAGCACCAAGATGAGGACAGGAATATAGCTTTGTCAGGTTAACACAAAAGTCGCTAGCGTAAGTTGTTCTTACCCTAAGTTCACTCAGACTAGTGTCGGGGTCATAGATGCTGCCGGTGTCTGTGCTGCCCCGTCGTGAGGAGCTGCCACCCAGGGATGCCAACGTGGCTGCTGAGAGTCCCGGTGTGGCACAGCGGGAAGATGGCTGGAAGCACAACACACTACTGTTGTTATTCTCCATTGTGAGCAGCTTTAAATACATGGGTTTTAATACCCTAGAGAAAATATGAATATGATTATCAACAAACTTAAAATTACGGGTTAATGCAGATGGTTACAATAAGTCAAGAATCAGGGCATCATTTAAGAACACTATCAATTCAATTTAAAAAATAACATTCTAAGCACAACTTTACTAACAACTTTATATCTCCCTCTTGTTTTATTTGCCCGCAGAGGAAGCGGTATGAAAGTGAGTTTTCCCTTCTGTTCTACGATAAGGGAATTTACTGTGACTCATTGTGCTGGCGATTAGCTCAGTAAAAGTCCTGTTCACACCTGAAGGGAGGCGACCAATAAACACACTCAGCTCCTTTCAATCACGAGAGAGAGCACTGAATGATGCAAATCTTATGATGAGAAATGATGGAAAATATGCTGCCAACACATTAATAGAAAACAAGGATCAATGATTTATTTATTTATTTTTAAAATGTATTTATTTAAATCCTCATTTTCCTCACAGTGCCTTTGCTTTTCTCTGTATTTGTTTTGTTGATGACATGGTTTCATATTCTCATTTGAAGTCAATTTATCAGAGTGTTTACCATAGATGAGGTTGGAATAAATGTCACACTCACCCGGCTGTAATCTGAATACTGTTTGTCGCATTTCTCATCCAGCTGAAAGACAAAAACAAAACAAGAACTATTAAGAAAAGGTGGGCACCATTCATGTGTTGTTAGCGACCCACTCTTCTCGTGCTCGCAGACGTTTTCTCATCTGTAAGGTTTTTATTAGTTAGTTCTGGAGTTATGAGTCAGGAGAAGTGCATCATGTTTACAGATCCTAAAAACATTCACAAGGCACAACAGACACAAACATCAAGTGTCTATTTTAATCCACCGATTACAGCACTGCAATCACATCCAACTCAACTTTCTTTAAGAGACTACAGCCCATTAATACAATGTCAATATTAAATGCAACATGCATTAGTTAATATCAATACTGTTACTGGCACGGCAATTTCCAGTTCAATGCCGTGAGCCGAAACAAGCCACTTACGGCGTCCAGATCGGGAATGCTCAGATCATCGAGATCGGAAACAATACTGCCTCTTCTGTTGGAGCGGCTGAAATAATCAGCAGCTGACTCACTAATATCCGAGAAGTCCGACGACTTCAGGTTGGGGGTAAAAAGGAAACAGATGAAGTGGAGAGAAACAGCTTGAGACCAGGACAGACATGTTCAAGGTTGACTAGTCAGAGACAGCAGGCAAAAGAAGTAAGAGAATACCACAGACAATCTACCAGAATGAATACACATTTTCAATCGCTGAAATGACCCGACAAAGGTTTGAAGGACAGTCCCCTACGGCTCACCACACTATCTCTGCGGCCCCGGTTGAAGCGATCCTGGGATATGCTGCTGACAGTGTCATCATCTGAGGAAGACTGATGAAAACACACACAAGTCCCAGATGAGGATCCACACTATCTTCATGCCTCTATAAACATCTACAAGCACCTGTACATTAAACAGATAATAGGATTTCTCAAATGACTTTATCCCTATAAATAATGCCGAGTCATGCACTTAGGATAATTTGATCAAACACAGCACAGAGAGTTCAGCAACCCTGCCTCAAGTTCTTAGCCAGCACGGCAACTGCAGCGAAGAATCTAAATTCACACCACGGCAAAGTTCTCTACAGCAAGCTGTCACAGGTTCAGGATACAACTTCCACTTAAGATGACGTGGGACTGCTACAAAGAGGGAGTTAGCTCTTGATCATGGTTGTATTGATGTTAGTGGATCCCATGCATGGAAGTGGTGGGTTTGAGGAGCTCACCACAGGACTGCTGCGAGTAGAGCTGGCTCCAGAGGAGTACCAGCTATATTCAGAGGGCTGGGGATGAGGGCAGGAAAGGACAGGGGATTAAGGTGAAGGCAGTCACACTCAGGAGGATGATGTGGCAGCGGCAACACTGAAATGCTCCCTGACACAAGACTTACAGCTCTTGAACTTTGGCTCGAGCCGTAAAGTCCGGTGTCGTCATAAATAGAGGCCTGGGGGAAACACGTGGGAGACAATGTGGTGCTCAGCAAAGCATGAAAGGGAGAATTAATCTAGAGTGCCACATTGTTATTGTCAACAATTAAATAATGTAATGAATATATCACTATAATAATCCAAACAAAAATAACTAACAATTGACCATTTTTGGGGAGCTCCTTATCTATTAAAAATATAATTTAAAAATGCAGCAAGTATAAATGTACATAAGAAACAGGATGAAACATAAAAAATATTTTTGGTATAATTCAACTGCAGAGGCTTATTTAATGTGTGTGTGTCCTATTTTCTTCTTTTAAACTTGATCCACCCTGAATATTGTCATTGCATCGTTAATAACCAAAAATCCATCATTAGACTGAACAAATATCAGGGATCTCAAGAAAATTTGAAAACCTCAAGTATTTTTAAAGGGCAAATTAGAACAAAATTCAGAAGAATGCACTGACAAAGTGTCAATTGTCTTCAAACAGAAAGTGAGGTTTCCCCTTGTTAACCTTTTACAGTGACTGTGTGCTTAGATTACACAGCTAAAAATAAGCACTTCCAGCCACGCTGTGGCATTCTTGAACACATATGTGGCAACCAATGATGTGTGCCTGACGTTAACAGATGGTATCCGGTGCTGGTGAAACAGAGGACTTGGACTGACCATGCTGTAGCTACGGGACAGAGGTGCACCAGTGGTGGAGGATGAGGAAGTGGTGGCCTGTCAAAGATCAGGGGAGCAGGGGAAAGGTGGTTTAGAGGAAAGAGAAATGCAGCAGTAGGAAAGTTAAAGGATAAAGAGCAACAGGAAACAGGATGAGTGTTGCTGACTTCTCCAACGGTTCCAGGCAACACTGTTGCATAATGAAATGTTGAGATCCTTGTCAACATTCTGATGCTGGTGGACTAGAGCTTTTTATTTTTATGTATTGGACTGTATTGTACTTCTACAATATCTACACTATCTTATCACGTCAACAGGGCATTGCTTTAAGAGACAGTTTCATTATGGCAGCAACATAAAAATATATTGGAGTAATAAAACTTCAATGAAAAAGATCAAGAAGATAAAATGATTCGACTGTCTTTAATCCCATCATCCTGAACGAAAGAGAGGAGGACAGACCCGCGGCTGATAAGAGGAGGTGGAGGTGGAGGAGGGTGGAGGCAGTTTGGTCTTTGAGAGGCTGCTGTAAGTCCTTTGATCATGGTACAGGCCGGTCTGCAAGGGCAGGAGCATAGTTTGATCGCGTGTAACACAGTAAAGCCGTGCATTTATAGATTAGATTGCTTAATAAATGGAGATGCTTCAGTTTAAACTTAATAGTTATTATCAAAGTGAAGAGCTTATAAATGACACAGCCTGCATGCTCATTGACACTGACCAGCAGGTCTTTTTTGGAGGAAGAGGTCTTTTTATGCAGGTCATTGTACACAGAACTCTGTCAGGTCCAAAAGACAAAAAAATAAATGAGGCATATCAATGACGTGAAACTAGAATGTGAGCATTACTCTGGTACATACAGTAGAGCGAGAACTTTTGAGGCCAGAGACTGAGGAAAGACCATCAGACTGCAGAGAGAAGGAAAGTCACAATGACTGATCAGCAGAAGGGAAATGACCACAGATGGCCAGACTGTTAGATTCAGCAATGCTATAATCCATGCATGTTGAACAGCAGACAGTAATGAGGTGAGGCACGAACATCTAGCAGACACATTCGCCTTAGATCACAACATCTGTAATCTGTAACTGTCACAACACTAAAAAGTCAGGAAACCAAACTGTGCAACAGGATTTAATTTCCACATAGGCCTTTCTGCCAGAACAAACCCATCACCCAGTTCTATATTGGGAAACTAGTAATAGATATTGAACCACATTCTGTCTTCTCCCCACTTCCACTTCAATAATGTTTTTATAATAATAGCCAGCTTAAAAATAGCAAATCAAATATATCTTGCGATATAATCTTAAACCTACAAGCAGACTGAGCCTCATCTCATAAGCATAATGAAAACAACTGACGGTTTTATGTTATTATCACCATTATCACGATCAAAATACCAGACAAGCTAATGATTTACCAGAACATACAATGGTGATATTATGGTATCTAAATTCTTCCAACAAACCAAGAATGCCAAGAAGCCATACACTTTACTGTTAGCCAGACAAAACTGCAGGCATTGAATTACTATGAATGAAGCATACATTTTTTTTTCACGTTTTCACCAATTCTAATGGCAGAAAGAGGCCATCTAACTAACACAAAAACCCGTAGTTGTAGTGCTAGCAACACAAACAATCATGAGTTGAAAGCAAATTCTTTGTGATCAGGATTCGTCTCAGACATTTAATGCCATATTCTCTAATGCCGTAATCATATTGTAGCAGGCTGCTGTCAAGGATTACAGCATTATCCCAGATTAGAAGAATGGTAAAAGGCTGCTGGGTGGATGGGGACGGGAACATGTTTTGGGATGCACTCAGAAACATGCAACTGTGAATTCTCTCAACATATGTGTGAATAGATTCAGCCAGTTTACATAGTTCCTGATAACCATTAGAAAAACAAAAACAAGGACGAAGACAGATCCAGATGTTTTAACCAGATGTAGCGACCGGTCAGGATTCTATTGTTATCAAGTGCAAGGCTTTCCGTAAATCAGACTTGGCTCTGCATTAACTCCTGATGATGACATGCAGATAATCAGGTCTTATACTTGTTTCTGACCCTCACACACATGCACAACAACGCACCAGATCTTTTCTACGGGAACTGGATCGACTCTTACTAGAGCCCACGTCCCGAACTGATGAAGAGGTTGACTAAAAGGGGAAAAAAATGTTCCTCTATTAAACACAAATGACCCCAAAAGCATAAGCTCATAAAATGAATTTGCAGTGCTTTTTCCAAAAGAACAATGGCTTCCAAACATCAATCTTAATAACCTTGGCACGGGTGGAATATATATATATATATACGCACCCTGTAGCTGCGGACTGACATGACATCATCATCCAGCCCCTGTTAATGTGGAAACAAGGAGTCACAGCAGGAAAGCAGACAGAAAGGAAAATGAGTGATGAGGGATTTAGAGCTGGATTACAGCGGAGAGAAGAAAGGAAATAGGAGTAGACAGGAGGGAGAAGGTGAGGAAAAAAAAATACACACCCGATGACGACTGCTTGTTCTACTACTACTAGAGGTTCGGGCTTTTTCTGTGTCAGCCTGAAGCCAGGAAAGAAAGTTGGTACAAATTAAAAGTGAGTGTTGCTAAATCAGAGTAAGATGAAGGAGGTCAAAAACAATTCCTGTGAAAACCACAGCAGGCAAATTCATATCTTGATCCAGGCCATATGCATTCACACGTGTTGAGGCTTTTAGATCAAGTTTCAAAAAGAAAACTGAGGACACGGCACAATTTTTGACTTTCTGGTAAACCTGTACAACCAACACAGTTAAACCAATGTGAAAGACAGCACACTTTTTAATCATGCAGCACCTATTTCAGAGGTTAGAAACATCACTCAGATGCTCAAACTACCAACTCAAATGCAGATCTACACAAAGCCAAAGGTCATAAGCTAATTGACTCATGCACCCACTCAGATTACACAGTCTCCAAAGCAAACATGAGGAGAAACCAATTTCCACAGCGAGGCAAATCTTCAAGTTAGGTATTGTGGAAAATCCACTATAGTTGACTGGGACACACAAAACTCAGTAAAGCGAGAGCTCTCCAGCACTCTCTCACTCTCTCCTACCATCCACTGGTGGATCTGACCCCATTTTCTGTTGCTACTGCTGGATGAGTGGTAAGAAATCTGGATGGAAGGAATGAGCCAGGAAAAACATAAAATCACCACTCAAAATGTGCTGAAACTTGAAAAAGCATACTTCGATTCAAGAATAGACGATTTGGTCACGTCTGTGGACACTCAGGACTTATTTTTCTGGATATATTTTTAACACTTTGAGGCTTTAAGGCTGAGAAGAACATAGACAGCAGTCCTAACTTTGTGGCTCAGTGGTTTGGTGAGTATTGAGAATGAAAACATTAGAATACACTGAAGTAGCCATTAGATGGGCTTGCAAATATAAATAAGACATAATAAAAATAAATATCCATTCAGCATTTGGATGTTTGATAGTTGGATAGATGGTTTTATAGATTCAGATTTCAAGACAAAACAAGTATATATTAATCTCTTGACAATGAGTGCAAGTGGAAGCATATCAATTGTATGCAGTTCATGAACTATGCAATACTATGCTGATGTATCTCACACATTAGCTGATGGTTCACCTCCTGCAAGTCTGTTCCAAGATGTTGGCTGGTTTACAACCATGCAATGGTGATAGTGCTATAAGAGTGAGCTGAAGATCACATGTTACTGCATAGATGTCTCCCTGACTTAATATTTAATATGGTGTATGTTTGGAAAAAAAATACACAAAAAAGCACGATTTCCCAAAAACACAGAATTTAGAATTGATATATTGGTGAGTAATATGCAGCAATGTGTACATACAATTCATTATCTCAATGGATTTTTACCTCTTTCTGCTGCCGTTCTAATTCCCTCATTCGAATGTCCCGGGCCTCTGCTCGAGCTGCTCGCTTTGCAGCCAACCTCGCCTCCGCCTGATGGAACCAAGAATAAAAGGGAAAAACAAAAACGTTAGCAGAAACTTAAAAACTTTTTAATTAAACAGATGTCATCAGGAACGAGTATTTTAAAAAACACTTGAGAGAAACAGATTCCTCTTGACAAAACTGTTCATGGTTCCGACTTTCGTTCATCGCAAAACAGAAACCTCATTGAGCAACATGAGACTGAACATTGAGACTGAACTGTAAATCTCTGAACCACAATCATCTCTTACGTGGACAGAATTCACAGCTCCAAATCACCTTCAAAAGACGTTGAAGGCCAATTACGATGTGTCGTCTGACCAGACCATGTGGCAAACAACCTGTTTGACAAATACTATATCATAAATATACACATACATATATAAATATATACATATATTGATTTATCTGTTTGCAACAGACAGATTTGACATCATCACCCGGTGGCAGGCTGGGCACATTCCACAAACGGACATCGGGCGGAATGTAGTGAAGAAGAAGATGCCTTCCACATCCACAATCTAACATTCTCACTGCAATGGAAAAAATTAGGGGATGTGATTGACAACCGGAGGCAAAACATAATCAAATCAGCACCACTCAATCATGGCTTCCTTCATTAAGTGAAAATGCCCAAATTACTCAAATTAGGAGTAAGCATTGCACCGCTGCTGGTTGTCAAGAGTGAAACAACAGAAAAAAACTGGGAGACACCCACGCAGTCCTGTAGGTGACTGCACAGAGTCTGAAACTAAACATCTTACCAGAGAATGGCATATTTATCTACAACTCAATGGACAGTTATTATACATTGCACGTAATGTTTATGGGATCTTGGAGCAGACAAACACTGCCAGCATTCCAGCAGTCTTATCTCCTACACCAGAGAAAAAGGCCTGTGGGTAAAAACCATCCCTGTGTCAATTAGGCCTGAAGTTAATAAACACAACTCCAGAGCAACAAGTGACAGTCTGTGAACAAATGAAAAGGAAAGACTACCATAGCTAGAAGCTCATCTTTTCAAAAGTATAGAGAATTATTATCCTGACAAAGTTGCCTCCCTTCACTAATGTTGCCCATTCAAGATCCGGTGAGACTATGAGTACACTGACTAGTATGAGACTAAATCGGCATAGATGACCCATATTGTTTTGGTAATGGGGGTGTGATTGGTGGACATTTTTTGTTAACTTTTTAATGACAATTTCCATATACTTGAGGCTAATCAATTATGTGTTTTCAGCAGTAAAAACAAAATAGGGAAATACGCTCTCTTTATTAAGTATCATTACGATATATGAACATTATGAGAGCATCTACAGAGGGACCAAACAAGAGGTAGTGTGAGAGACGGCTGGCTCTGTGCACTGCACCTGTTGAGCTGTCTGACAGTCTGACCTGCTCGGCACAGCAGCACAGCTGAGCTCTCTGTCTCTGTCCTATCTATAGCCTGGACAGGCCCATGGGGTGGAAGGGTAACATGAGCAGAAGACGTTTTACTATCGGAGACACCTCTGCAGCACCCGGGAATAAAAGTCTAATTAAAAAGAGATCACCTGGGAAAAGGTCAAGTCTACTACAGCTTAAAACTACAGCGCGGCAACTAATCCACATGCAAATTTACACAAGTATTTGGACGAACGTAGCAATAATCATCTGATGATGTTGATAAACACACAATTTATTTCAATTCCATTTGGATTAATTGCATAATTAGGGAAGAAAATAAGTCAAAGTCTTGATATTTTCTTGAAGGAACGCCTGCTACTCTGTACTGTAGAAAATACTATGAAAATCAAAGCACCATTTGGTATCTAGGACACACATCGGTAACCACTTGGACTCAAAAGTAAGGGCAACTTAGGGTCATTAACTAAACTCCATATGTGGTGCATATCCATTCTCAGATCAAACATGGTACCCCCCCGACCTCTCTCATCACATGATCAATGGTATTCCCAAAGCTGTAATAAACTTTGGCCAAGAGAGAAATTCATTTAACTAATAACAACAAAAAGAGTGAAACATCATGGCACCCCACCTTGTGCAACCAGATATAGATATTATCAGCCCACTAAATGGCCAGTTTCGTAGTATAGTGTGGGCCACCGCCCTCCTACTCCAGGGCACACCAGCGTCACGTGGCCATGGCAAACTATTCCTCTATACAAGTATGGGATTCCAAGGAAGGAGCTAATTTCAAGAAGTTAAAATATAAAATATAAAAATGCAGGGTGTCTTGCTTTTTTTTCCAGGAAGAATGAGGAGTCTTCAGATAAAGATAGATAAAACATTATCTGTAATAAACTGAATAACTTTTCTTTTCCCTGGCCTTTATTAGACTTGTTATTTGTCTTGACCCTTAAGAGTAACCGATAGGCTGTAAAACTATGCATAAACATGTATGGAAATTGTTATGTATAATCTGCAAAATTGGTTCTGTTGAATTACAATGGTAAATAAGAGTAAAACGCCATTAAAATTCAGCGCAGTGTTGCACAATGCGAAAAATGGAAACACGCCTGGAAGACATCATAAAAGTCTGTCGACACATCCATAAGGTGCTGGTAAACAAGCTCTTCAGATTCAGTATCAGAGAAAAGATGCCAAACCATTGCGTGGTGGTTGGATGTTGTAATCGTGCCACTGAGCATGTAATCCTGTTCTCCTCCAAAAGATGTAGGGCATCGTGAGAAATGAAAGAAGCGACTTAAAAGAATAAGCCACGGTTTTCAAATGTAAACAAAGAGCAACGTATCAAAAGCAGCAGAGAGAAGCAACGGTGTCAAAACTTGCCCGGAAAAAAAAGTCCTTTTGTTTACCCAGAGGCATTATATATTCGACTTTTCTATTTCTTTAGTGACACCCAGATCACTTCATTTTTTTTCATTTATTTACTTTCCTTTTTTTAACACCACAGCGTCAGACCCTTCATCCTCTGAGAAACCCATCCAGAATGACAAAGATTGAATACAAATAAGTTCTTTGTTTATATGAACCTGCTATTCTTCCAGATATATTCATTGACAAAATTCAATGTAATCTAAATGTGTCATCAAATAAATAGTTAAAAATGTACATCTAGTGGTCTTAAACTAATTGGAATAACAGCTTTGGACAGATTTGCAAGTAAAGTTGCTGGTATCCAAAAGTATGGACTGCATGGTAATGCTAGATGACTGAGAGCGACACTGCTGGTGGTGTTGCAGGCTCAAATTCACTCAGTCGCTCTTAGCACAGATCTTTGCCAAGCAAAAGTGAGCGGCTTTACAGACAGGTATCGTGAAACTGGTCAGTCACGGGGAACAACGATTTATCCCATAACACGTTTGACACTGACCCCATGAACTCAATAAGCTGTGAGCGTTGATCTAATCGTGGTGGTGCCACACAAAGAGATTAAAATGAAGGACCTGAATGGGAGGGTCAGATGACTCATGTTTCTATGATTGGACTGCATGACTATGAAGAGGGCAAATAGAGCCTGATGCAGGGAGTTCAAGAATGAAGCACTACACGACTCTCAAGCAACATTTATGAGCCAATTTTAAAACTGACCGAGTCACAAATACATAATCCATACATTATGAGGAGTAAGAAAAGGCAGTTTTATGTTATAAGAAAGTAAACAATATTGTTAGTTCATTTTGTTTCAAACTACAACACCAGATGATTGTGTTCTATGAAATGAAAAAGGGAGAAACTACTGTTGACGAACAAAATGGAATAATCTCAGGACAAGTCAGTACAGGCCAGGTATCTTTCCTCAGCTGCCTCTGAGGTTCCCCCTCAACGAAAACACTTCATGTCAAGTCTGTCTCTGTGGTCTTAACCAGCTGTCTCTACATGTTTGCCTGAGAACAAACCAACTAGCAGAACTTGAATGTCCACATGTCTGCAAGTGTTTCTAGGGTAAACTTGCTGACACATCTTTGACCAAGGCACTTTCAGTTTAGGAGTATTCACTGGACAAAAAATGACTTCACTAAACAAACTCGTGAGAGCGTGTCCAAGGATCACCAAACACACTTTACTAGGCCATGATTTGAGAAAGTTGATTAAGGTTAAATGTCTTTCACAACTCAAATAACACAGGGAAGCACATGTGTGTCTAAGACCACGACTCAGAAAAGGAACCAATAGAATTCTGTCAACAATGTGAATCCTTGCCTCAAGTGAACGATTTCCTGCACGAATACATTTTGCAGGTAAGGGAGGTGACAATGCAATGAGAAAAATATTTGCTGCTTCAGGAGCGGTAAGTGGTCTACTGCCACAGATCATTGTGGGGACAAAGTCCTTAAACACTCTTCATTGATCCTGACCATGAACCCTTGAGTCATAACTATTGACAAAAACAAAGCTACAAGTAAAGTGCTATAGCTGGAAGCTACCCTCCAAATAGTATTAGCAGCGCAGTCATTCATTCGAGATTTGGATGTGAGCTGCTTGTCTGTCTGTGGAGACAGAGGTTAGGAGGTTAGAGGTGAACCAGCCTTTCAAATGTGCGCAACGAATCTTATTCAGAGGCTTTAAATGATTTTCTGTCACTTACAAAATAAAACGCCGCATGGAATACACATTTCCATAATTATTTTCAGATAAGGAAATGCATGAGAATGTACTCATTAATCCACGGTGTTTACTATCTGTTCAGTCCACAATCAATACCCAAGTTAAACAGCATTGATGACTATTTATTCACCTACACTTGATTTTGTACTGTCACTAAAGTTAGTTGTGAAGTGATGATGCATACCTCTCTGGCAATGCTGCTCAGCGCTTCATCTTCCGCAGAGAATCGATCTTTTACAGGGGCCCGCTTCCGGCCAGAGCCTTGTGTTCCCATGGTGCCGAAGCAACTGTTGCTCCACCAGACTGAAACTCTAAATAACTGGAAAAGAAAGATCAAAAGGAAGAACAACCTATTTCAGTCACAAAATAGAAATCCAAACAAAATCAAACCACACATACATTTTTGGGAACCATCCAGATTCAACTACAGAACATTATATAAGACTCCTTCACTTGAACTAACCTTGCTTGCTATCTCTTAAGGCTGCTCCTCCAAAAACAGTTCATCGCTCATGTATGGCACCTATAAGTACTTTGGATAAACAGCTGTGGCTGATATGAACCAGAGAGCAACATGACACAATCTATGCAGCTTCTAGGATTTTTAACTGTGATAATTACTTTCGTTTCTTGGTATAAAACATGACGTATTTTGTGAATGCAGACAAACATGGATTAAACACAGCCACCGTGGACAGCAACATTTGAGGACTAATGAAAATGCAATTTTTAATTCAATAACATTTTTGGGAGTGATCAAGGCGCAACTCTGCACCTGAAAGAGAGCCAAGATTCTTTCTATGTTTAGAGTGAACCCTCAATGACCACACGCACATGATTAAATTACATTCGATTGCCATTATGTAGTATTAAAGTAGGCAAAATTACTGGTACATAGATAAGGTTCTTGTTGTATATGAGTCGTTTGTTCAAGTTACCATCGGTAAATTGGAACTCTAACTGAGCTTATCCAGTCTTCATCTGACTCAGTGCTTTTTTATTCATCAACAATTAAGATTGTAATTTCAATAAAACATAATTGTGGACCTAAAAACGTTTGTGCAGAATAGTCAAATGATAAAACATCATTTCTTTCAAATGGCAAGAGACCATGCAAACAAACTCTTTGACAAAAGACATACAACCAATCTTGAGGATTGACCACTCATCTGATATTTATTTTACTTTATGAAATGACTTTAAACTATACTTTAGGGAGAACGCAACGACAGAAAACGGTACCACAACTTCGACGAATAAAACTTAGTGAAGACTAGTGACAAAACTTTGGCGTTGGAATAGTAACCGCAAGGAGTCTGGGCAATTTAAATATCAACGCAGCGATTCTGCATTCGTTCCCATTCAAAAATATAGGCAGTGATACCTAAAAAAGAAAGTTTGTGTTGTCATGAACTGGTACGTTATGGAGGTAATGCTAACCAGCGAGCTATTTGTGCTAACTATGCTTGCTAACTCGCGTTTAGCCTTCCAAGGACCTCTCCGGCTAAATAGCCTGTCCATTCCCATTTCATTCAATACAAACGTATCGTTAGTAAGAGCTATCGTAACCGAGAAGTGTCATTCACGGTGGAATGACCGAGGAAAAAGTCATGGGAGGCTAGCAGGACAGTTAGCTTGGTTAGCAGAGGAGAGGCTGTACTCGGCTATTCTCATAGAACGACAGGGCAAACTGGCACTGATCTCGGCGTCATATTCCCCGCGATAAACACACGGCTCACCTCCGCGCCTCCTTGAAAGGATCCCCGACGCTGCAATACCGTTGTCCCCTTCGGCCGGTGGTTTAAGGGTGCGCCATAAGGCTTCTCTGGACAGATTGCGGGTGTTTTTGTCCACTGTGACAGCTGTCATCAGTCCGCTGCCCTCCTTACCCACTCTCCACTCACTGGTTAGCGCAAAGGACCCGGATGTTGGGAAAAGCAGGGCGTGAGGTTGCATTCAAATCGCGTCGGACATTTCAACTAAGCAACTGGTATTGTTGTCTCCAGGATGGGTACCGACACTAAGCGTGTTTTTCATTCCTGTCGTGTCTCACTTATGTAAAAGAATTTAGTGGATACAGTTGAATCAACGCTTTCATTTCAATGAAAACGATCACAAATGCAGTGTTATATATATTGCATATATCTTGGTGTAGAGTAAGAACAAAAATGTAATTTCGTTGTGCGAAAACACAGTTACCCATGTATAACCATGCCTACTTTTTCTACTTTTTA
The DNA here is from genome assembly GCF_027744825.2 of Synchiropus splendidus. Lineage (NCBI taxonomy): Eukaryota > Metazoa > Chordata > Actinopteri > Syngnathiformes > Callionymidae > Synchiropus > Synchiropus splendidus. The sequence goes on along the minus strand of NC_071342.1, from coordinate 19,324,001 downwards.
AATTTTCTTATTTTATTTGGAATCGCTACGCAAGTGTTGATTCTGACTCTGATCACAAGAGGGCGCTCGCGTAGCGTCACAATGTGTGAGACGGGGTCCAATTCTTGCAATAGTTAAAAAACGGTTGCTATGTAGGTGAAGGTGTTCACTACTAAACAACTAAAGATCATTCCCGATTCTAGTTTTTGGACCGTTTTTTTTTTAAATGTATTATTATCATTTTATTATGATTATGTTTTGTTCATTAATTGTTCCAAAGCACTTTCCTAGTTGGTGGGATCCTCACTGACCTTGGCAATAAAGCTGATTCTGATTCTGATTCTAGTAACAAGATTCTATACCAGGATGAGCGCTTGAGGTTCAGTGACTATCTGCCTCCCACAACACAGTGTTGCTCCTCTGCTTGAGACACCATCCTTGTTTGATACATGGGTTTGTTTTGACCTGTACGTAGTGGAAAAATTAATGGTAGACCAACAGGTAAAAGAGGACCTTCATGACACCTTTAACTCTGGTTATGCACAGAAGCAGAGCACAACAGTGTTATTCTCTGTCATCTCTGAAAGATAATGACTGTTTTGACTCTGATCAGCCTTTTGTTTGCTATTGTGCAGACAGGGCTTACAGGGGTCTTAACCCAAAGACTCCAGCAGCCATCCAGTCTCCCTGCTACCACTCCTGTTAAACTTTCCATGCAGTCATCGTCTTTGGCACCAATTACCCTCCCTCCACAGGCGATGCAATGACGTGGGCATCTGATTCGCATCACTGGACTGTGATATGCAGCTCTTGGTGAAATAGCAACTTCCAAATAGTTTATGTAGTCAGTTTAAGATACAGGCTCACTATTTTGCTTCCAATGTGTCCCAGTGTTGTTCAACCAAAGATGAGGAAAAACCAACACGCCTAAGGGAACCAGACAGTCCTTAAGCGTGTCTATTTTATTGCCCTTTAAATTTGAAAACACTCAAATAGCTCGACTTGTTTTCCTGGAACAGGCAGCAGGTGTGTACTCAGCTGCAGAAAGAAGGATGTGTCTTCATTCTATATTGACTCTTGCACGCAATCATGACTGGTTTGTTAGGAGAATTCTGGACAGCATTCGCCACCAGTTGGACACCAGTAAATTGTCAAGGCGTCTCCCTGCACTAACAGGACAGAGAGTGAATAGTTAACTGGTCTGTCTCAAAGCTCGACTCCCCACAGAAATGAAGTAGAAACCATTGAGCCCCAACATGTAATTACCCCATGGAGGGTAATGCTGCGCCCTCTATCTCCTCCAGGGCCCTTTGAAGATGCCCCACAGGGAGTCAGTAGTTATCAGCACACATGACTCATTGATTCCTATTTTGCCATCTTCCAGGAACACAGCAGTAGGACTGGACAGAAGAGGGGGAGGGTTGAAAACGGTGCAGAAGAACCGGAGGCTGGGATCCAGGATGGAAGGATCGGTCTGGGACCTTGGACACTAATGAGATGCCATAAACTATCGGATGTGCATTGTCTGCCTGTGGTTATCTCGTCTGGATGGTTAAGCCCTGAGTCAACGAGTGAAATCAGAAGTTTCACAGCTATGATTTTATTTAGTGAAGAGGCGATCATAAGCACAGAGGCTTGTTCTAAAAACACAACCCATTCATTTCTGACCTCTAGTCTGCAGGGCCTCCATCAGTAAATTACAAACTCCCCTGGGTGACCTGTTTATTACTGACTCTGGCTCAGGGGTGACACTCAGATATGGCATTTTCATGGTGTCCACAAAACTTCAAATGAAAGTGACTCGGTGACATGACCTCAGCACTTTTTTTGCAGCGATATCAATGCCTCTTTGTCTACTTAGAAATAGTGAACTGCTATTTTTATTGACCTTTTGGACCAATTAGGAAGCTTCTTTGTTTCACGTGAAGAGCCTCTAAGCTGCTCCTTTTTGCATTTATATCCAAGATCATTCTGTCAAGAACAAGAGTTCTTAGATTACAGTTCAACACATTCCTCTGGCTGCTGGGTATAAGAGACGCTACCATGGCTCTCAATGCTCTAAGCTTGAGCTTGCAGCAAGCATTCCCTCCAAACACAAGCCCAACATTCTTCAAGTTTTCTATGAGAACCAGGGACACTCAAGGTGCTGACCCTCTTCTCAGCAAACCGAAAACAGATCCACTGAGTGATGGGATTCAAGGACCAGTCAGGTCAAAAGAAACCTCTGTTCAGAATAGCAGCTGAACAATCCATCAGTAACCAATTGTAAAACCCTCTTTTGGAATCCTGCCTGGCATATCACCTGATCAAAACAAAACTGGAAACACATGTTCCAGAAAACAGACGACAACCATTTCTAATAAAGATTGAGAAGTGATGGATACTTGGCATCAAAAGTGAACATCAAAAATACACTTCTAAGTGGAAGCAATTTTAAAATGGGGACTGAATTGCAATGAAATAAAATGCATGTTGGGGAATAGAAACAGCATCTCTTAGAAATTTTCATTCACGTTTCATGCATAAGCAAGGCTGAACCTTCAGCGTCATACATCAGAGAGTCAGAGAAAATTTTCAGGAATCAGGGTGCATAGCATTAAGTTTTAGAGTAAGAGGCAGTTTGTTTGCACGTGAGGGAAACAAGTTTTGTGTTTGCCAACCTGCATGAAAAGGAAGCCGTTTCTGGAAGTGAATGTTCTATTTGTAAAACTTAGGCTTGTAATTCATTCAATCTTCATGTTTTTGTTCTGTTTATCAACTTCAGTGTCACAAATCTAAACCCTGGATTAATCGGTCTGAGGCTCAGATGCAGACCAGTGCACCGTCATGCTGTGTCAGCTTAATCCCAGGTCACTTAACACATTAGCGACTTTTCAAGCTCGCTTTAAAAATACACACCACTCAACCAGACAGAACTTTACTCACTAGTACTCCACCGACATTGTTGACAGAAATATGTATCATGACTTTCAGTCTTCTTTGTGTGCACTTTACCATACCATATTGTTTTTTTTAATGTTTTTTTTTTAACGGCAGCTCTAAATGACATTATTCATGGTAAAACATTACCTGCCACTGAAAGATGCAATTACGGAGGAAATGTTTGTTTTGGCTCCACCTCCTCATTTGATAAATCATGTTGACCATCACCATTTTTACCCACCTGTTTACGAACTCTTACAAAAGAACTTGTCACTGACTGATTTAGTAATGCAACAGTACTACAATAGTAACACAAAATCTCGATTGCATTTTACTTGAAATTCAGGAAGCACATGTAGCACAGTGCCCAAGCAGAAGCAAAGATCAGTATGGAAAGTCTTTGTTTAGCTACAGGTGGGAAACAAAGCAAGTTTAGCAAGTTGACCATTAAAAGCATCATAAAGATGTCTTTTGGTGATAAGGGATCGGGCTTGCACTCTGGACACCTGCAGGGTTGAACCCGGTGACTGGATGGTCCATGTTCCGGAGAAGTAATAGGATCATTACTCATCTGGTGGTTTAATTAAGCAGCAGACAAGTGAGAGGCGTTCTATGTTATTTATTTATTCAGATGTCTCAAATCTCTATTCATCATAAACAACTTTGAATTTTCAAGTTTTATTTTACAAAATCATATATTTGCAAATTAGATCAGTCGATTGCTGTGTGCTTCTTGTAAGGATGAATTTTGTGAAAAATTAATAAAACAAAATTAAAATCATACAAATGTAGACTCTTGTTATTAAATATCTTGAAAGAATGGAATGCTATAATTACTTCTGTAATTTATTTCCTTAGTACTTTTTTTAATTTTATCAAGCATATAAGAAGAGAAATATATAAAATATATATATATATATATAACAATTTATATCTCACAATTGACTCACAATGTTCCCGTAAATTCCTTTTTTCTTAAGGGGTGCTGAGCAGAACAACTCAACAGGTGTAGCTGTGATTTTGTATCTTGTCACCTGTGTCCAGTCTTGCCTCAGTTCGCATAAATAGAAAAGTGAGCTGTCATGAGTGATGAATGCTCCATGCTTTCTTTTCGGACTGAATTGTCCGCTGGCACTGGAGCATGGTGGTTTTCACCTCACAGGTCTGATATCTCTTTCTTTCCCTGAGTGAGCATTAAATATGTGCCGTTTCTAGTCCAGGCCTGCTCATGTGGCGAAAACAAGAACACAACCTCCGTCCACAGTCACGACATTGTGATGATCCCCCTGGAACAACTCTTCTCTTGAAGGAGGAGACGAGGCTGGAAGGGGAGAAGGTTCAAAAGCCAGAGAAGGAATGCCGTCAACTGACCGCAGGCCTGTGAGAGGCTCCTTATCTCGTCAGGGACCAGGACCTTTTGTCCTGCAGATGATTTGTTAGAATGTTTCCTCTAATTGTTTGTGTCCATTGATATTGTGATTGAGTGAGAGCATTTGAGGCATTCAAAGTATGAGTTTGTGGAACCTTGGTGCCTTCGCTTCGACTTCACTCGGTGTGTTTTTGCTGCGACTCTTCTCTTGTGTATTTGCTGGATTCTAAATAATTACCGTCTGTGGAGGCATTGCTAAGCTGTATTTGCTCTCATTTAGCATCGTCTTGTCTTTCCCACCTTTTGTCAAGAAAAATGGGGGTTAATCTGGGGGTTCTCTTGGAATGGGCTGGGCTCAATTGACATTAGGTGAAGGGTTGATGCAGAAAAAGCCCGACACAGCAAGAGGGAGAAGCCTCACACTGAGAGCCGTCTGCAGCACGCGCTCGGACAAAAACAGGTTTATCCGACCACATTATTCCCTCACAGCTGTTTTTATGTAAATAATGACAACCTGAATAAATTTGATGACATTCTTGCTCCTCAGAGTTTTGACAGCATAATGGATGTAATTACATAATGATAACCTGCATCTGGGAGTTGTTTTCCATGCGTTATCATTACAAAAGCAGAGACTGGCTGCTTTTCTCACCCTGTAATTATTCTAGCGGACCGGGACAGGTGCCTCTGAAATATTGATAAGAGCAGGTCAACTGTCTGGGAACGGGAAATAAAAGCTGTCATCCATCTTGAAAGATTTACGCAGCGTGATTTATGATGTACAGATCTTGCTGTGATGGCAGCCATGATTTTGAAAACAGAAGGAAACGATACACATTTTGTTAGATAAGAAGAGAGAAACTATTTCAGGATATCTAGTTTTATCTTCTGACTTATTGAGCACTCACGCTGTATAATAAAAGTAGATAAGTAGAATGCACAAAAAAATGTTAGCATCCGGAAAAACAACGTACCAAACATACACATGTCACGGTTAGATCCAGTCTTTGTTGCTGCTAATTCCACTTAATCTCCTGTTGTCCTGTGACATTCAGGTTGAAAAAAGAGTTCTGTCAGAACTCCCACGCATCCCGGATAACCAGGATAAACCAGTACGAGGAAATCTATGATGATGTAGATGCCCACGTGAATGGATCAGTCAAGCTACTACCTGTCTGTCCCCAGATGAAATCCCCTTCATGAGATCTCAGTTTTGGGGGGAATTTTTTTAATTATATATAAAAAAGTATTACTAAAAGAAATCTATGTTTATATTATATTTATTGTGGCGGTAACATTTTTCTTTGTGTTTTGATCAGTGCCAGTAGAAGGGGCTCAGAGGAGGACAGCTGTGAGGCCAGAGAGGGAGGGAGTCAAAGACAAAATAAACTGGAGCCTCATTAATTTCTTTTGTTGAAAAGACGATTAAAATGCTTTTTGCAATAAACATATTTAGGGATCTCAGCTTATATTAACATTCTCTTTATTATCCAAAAAGGAGCTTAAGCTTAGGGGATATACTTTAGATATACACAGCGTTAATGTGTGCAGTTTTTTATTACCAAGTTGATCTCTTGTCTGTGTATGATAAAGTAGGTGTAGCAACAAAGGAAGCCGTATAGTCTTCTGCACTGGTTCAAATGAGGTGTTAAAGAACTTGAGGTTATTGCATTAACAGAATGCTCAGTATTATTGTAAATTACAGAAAATAGACGTGAAGTCTGTTGTCTAGTCAAGTGACGGCAGCTTTTAAGACTGAAGAGTCGAACCAGTTCTTAACCTTACAGTCAACTTTTTGTCTCCCAGTTCGCACAGTTCAAAATAAAAGCGTATAAATAATAGCAAAGACAGACTCTGGAGTGGACAGTGGTGAAGTGAGAGGGTCGAATGTAAGCCCCTCATTAGACCAGCAACTCATCCAGAGATGAGGGATGACTCTGCAGGGGGCTGCGATGTCAGTTTAGCTATGAGGAATGTAAGAACACTGGGAATGTGTAGTGAAGTGCAAGTCAGCTGACTGAGCTTTGAATCACTTTCGCGTTATGAAACCCTGGAAATGAATCTATTTGACATCGCCTGCTCACAGTCACTAGTTTCTTCGCTTCAATAAAGGGGAACTAAATTCACTGTGAGGTTTTAAGCTTTGAAAAGAAAGATATGACATTGAGATGCTGCGTTTTTTTCTTTCTATACCTCCATTCTAATTACGCTGCTACATTAGTGATTGGTTGACTGACAGATTCTGTTAGACTTGAGTAGATTTATTGGGGGTCAGTTTTAGCAATGATTTACACGTCCAAAAACAAGTGTACAAGCGTTAGCTCACGCCCAGAAAGTGCATGAAGTGATCTATGAAGACGGCATGTCACGGTGAGCGACTTTCAAAGAGGCAAAATAGAACAAGCCCCAGACGAAGGTGCAGCACCTTATTGCTCTACTGAACTGTCCTTCTGTGGTGCGCGGAACAAAGCCACTGTTTTTCTCCTGACAAGTGCGTCCGGTTCCAATGAGAGATTTTATTGATGGATGGATGAGTGACTGACTGACGTCTGTTTATCAGTGACCAAAAACATGTCTGGAAAATAAAGCTGCTTCCATACCAAACCAGAGGAGAGTTTAGACGGAAAAGAACCATCTGAAGGCACTTTATTTGACTCTTTTGAGGAGATTTATGGGCGTGAGGACATGAAGTTTGTAGGTTTGCGAGAAGAGGAAGCAGAGGACAGGGTGAGATGGAGGAAGATGATCCGCTGTGGCCACCCCTGAAGATAGAAGCTGAAAGAAAAAAAAGAATTTCATGAAACAATGAATGTTAAATAATACAATTTTGTTGCTGTTCTTCACCCCATGTTGGACCTGTGCCTCTCCCAACTTGCCTACTGCAAACAATCTGGAATTTGAACTGTCCCCCCGCCCCTCTGTGCAAAAGTCAAAACAGCACACTCTATTTAGTACGAGCAAACAAGGATCTCAGCAGCTTCCGTTTAGCGTGTCCAAAGCAAATATTCATCTCACATTCTGAATCTAAGCAAATGGCCGAATCTCTGGTTTTCTGGAGAGCAACATTTACAACCTGGTCATAACATCTTGACTGTTAAACCGGCCACACTGGGGAGCAGTCTGGTCCTTTCAATATGCTAAACACCAGCACACGTTACTGCATAATTGATCATCTGTACACAAAAGGTGATAGATGACAATTACTCCCCAGCCACCACTCAAAGAAACCCCACGGATGAACGCTCGTCCATTACTAGCGTATACGCGTGCTTTGTGAGATGCGCCAAAATATCTTCTCACACCTGGAATAGCCACTTACACGTCCGACCCAGAGAGCAGTCACCTAAATTAGACGATGTCCAGTTTAAACAGGTCAGATTACCGTTCTGCTGGACTTACTTAGAGGTTTCTATAAATACGACACGGTTTCCTGGTTGACAAATCCACTTACACGTAGAGATGTCCCAACCTCTGCGCAAGAATGAGCCAAATTTCAAGTCCTGCAGCTGATGTGACAGTTGAGTTAAGTAGCTGCCATGGTCAAGAGGTCATTCGCATTCAAGCCAGCACGATAGGAGAGTGACATAACGGCTCAGTCTCTGCACACTATTGTCATCTCAGATTAGCTTCCTCCTCAGCCCGTTTGTGCATGGACTTCACTGTGGAAGCAGCATCCTGTGCCTCTCTGCAGGATCGCGCAAGAGCCTCGGTAAACACAGGAAACACAAAGCCTCTAAATACATCCCTACTGTGTTTGGAGGACTGTCATGACAACACATAGTGGATCTCCCGGTGAGCCGGGGAGTTTGTTAGTGGGAAACACACAGAGATATGCCCAACCCATGCCCCTTCGTACGGGTGCGTGCGCAGCTCAGAGATCGCCTCTCACCAGAATAAAAAGCCCTTTCCCAGGAAAGACAGTGTGTCTGGGGGAGGAATTCTCTGCGCAGCTCATGCACATCACATATATCTATGCTGGAATGCCAGGATGAAGTGCTCCAGCAAAGCTAAACACCAAAGATCTTGGCACAGAATTTCAAGATAAATGCTCTGCTGGTTTCTGACGCAGCATACCTGCTCTGGCCTTCATGTTGCATGACTGAGACTCTCCAGACAGCCTTAGATTAGCCCCTCTCTCTCTCCAGAAACAACTGTCAAGGCTAATCTGCTTTGTAAGCACAGGTCATCTGGACACCAGATCCACACGGACGCTGCTTCAAAGTTTGAGCCATACCTCATCCTCTCCAAATATTCAACAGCCTTCCTCTGGGTGCTCTATAGAAGGTCCCAGAAGGATAATAAATGTTTCGTTACTTTGAACACAAACTTTGGCTGTGGTTACTGAGCTTTGCTCTTCGGTTCCGTTCATTAATCTGAACAAAAATCTACTGTTGAAATATATAATGAACCTCAAAATAAAATAAATCTCCCAACCTTTCTGCATCTGGGACCCTGCAACAGAGAAGGAAGTGTAATAGTTGTACTCATGGAAGAGGTTCCCAATCTTTCCATTCATTTAGATAGATATTACGGTTGGGTAAGGTTGGGTTTCTATGTGGAGTTTTCTTCCTTCATAGTTTCTCTCACTCTTCAAAAAAAAAAAATATATATATATATATATAGATAGATAGATAGATAGATAGATAGATAGATAGATAGATAGATAGATAGATAGATAGATAGATAGATAGATAGATAGATAAAAGAAAGAAATAGGTTTAGTGGAGGTTTAAAGAAGGAAACATTTGAGGTCAGGAACAAGACTTGTCCATGCATATTGAAACAAACAAGACTCTGTCTTTAAGTCAAGTATATGCTGCAGGCAGATGTGTCAGATAGCCCACCGCGTAATTTTTTTAAAAAGCCTGCCGGTGTTTGTTTCTTGGGAAAACCAAGGGAGTGGTGAGAGAGCACCATAGTCGCCTAACAAAGAACCTTATGAGGGCATTTTCGGTCAAAAAAGCTTAAAGAAAAACTCATTGATTTCATGAAAAGACGAAAGGAGAAACCCGCTCCGGTACTGCACCCAACCCTCTGAGGATGTCGCCGCTCCCATCGATCTCTGAGGGAGGATATGCTGGTGCCGCATATCGTAAAGGGCGGTGAAAAGGGATGGGCATTGATCCGACTAAAGTGCACCCAACCCTGATCAATAGGATAGATCTTCGAGGGAGCCGTGTCACGTGGTGGTACACGAGGGGGCGACAGCTGCCTGACAGGCGTCTGTGTCACATTTTCTCTTTTCTATTTATTTAATGATTACCGTATTTATAAAGTGGCGCCATGAGCTACCGAGACTTTTCCCTTGGAAAATACTTTAATTGTTGTTTTCAGATGGAAGAACTTAGTTCGCATACAAGTCTCCAAATCTTGCTAATGTTTTTGGAAAGCCTCCGAAATCAAGCTCAAACCCTGTGGTGTGTTTGAAAAGATGCATGACATGCTCATTTACCAAAGTTTACAGCCTTTAACAACCTGTTTCAGCGAGCTATGTCAATAAGCTGTGAATTAACCCTTCACAAATGTTCATTTTATTTCGGTCAGTTTTCCCGTACAAGCAAGAGAGAGTTGTGCCGCATCATTTTAAAGAGCAAGCTGAAGCAGTATTAAGTTACTCAGATGCTCTGACCTCATACAGGTATCTGTGGAAATGCTACCCTCCCGTTTTGGCAGATGTGGAAAGTCATCTGTTTTCATTTTAATGTCCGAGATGCCACATTGACAAAGATGAGGGATCTCAGTTGCAGTCTGTCTTCTGAGATCCTCTAAATCCTCTGTCCTTCATGTGTAAATCCCTCAACAAACTGGCCTCGAGTGTCACCCTGGGTTGTCCTGTTCAAAGGAAACTCAGAGGTCAAACCTGCGGGGTCAACCTCTCTCTTACAGAGTTTACCCCCAAACTAACCCCATTTTCTCTAAAAACACATGGGCCCCAGATAGACTGTCACCCAGCCTTACTCTGCAGGCCTGTTGTGATTTACTGCCCCAGTACACACCACATATAAACATTTCATCCACATGTCGTCATCCAGACCTCTGGGGGCACCTTTCGTCCAGCTCTGGAAAACACATCCACTTTACTTAAAACAGCATAAAACTTCATCCAATCCCATAATGGGGTGTCCCCTTGAGTTCCCTTCATCTGCCCATAAATTCAATTGCCTTGCTTGGTTTATCTTGATAGCACATTCACCGTCAGGTGTTAATGTTTATCTTAACAGCCGTAAAAGGAAGTTGGGTTGCCACCCTTTTAACTTATTTATGCCAGGAAGCTTTGGTGTTAACAGTCAGCAGAAGATAAAGAAACATTTGCCATGTGTTGTTCTTCAGCACCCCTTTGCGACGTGAGGGTCCATCAAAGTTAAATAAACACGATTGATGAAACAGGTTTGTGGTCATTAAATGTAAACCGAGTGATGCCCTCACGTTCAGTGTAAGTTATTTGAAAGATACGCAACCAAAAATTGCTTTTAGTGACTGCATGTGGGTGAAGTCATATATTTTAGGATTAGTTACAGATGTCTTCCAAAAGCCAGACACATGACCTTTGGGATTACGAAAACAAACAATAGATCAGCGACTTTTGTTTCTAATTTGTGCAATTTTATGCAGATCGTTTGGCAATTAAATGTTAAAAGCTTAACTGTTAAATTTCCCCCAGGTTTGTTTCTTGAAACTTCTTATAATGAAGAATATAGTTGTCAATTCAAATGAAGCTTATTTAGATTTCAGAACAGAGACACTGGCTTTAGTAATGATAGTAAGTGAAAGAATAAATGCCGTCTTCTTTGTCGTCTTAAGCAAAAATGATGAAATCTCGATGACCATCTTGTAAAAGGTACGTTGGGCACCACAGTATTCTGACGCAATCTTTGCATTGATAAAATATTTTATAAACATAAAAGGAAACACTCTACATTAACAGCTAGTTCAGCAGGTTGTTTGTGTGTTTGTGTTTTATTTACCAAACGTTGCATAAGTTTGTAGCCTTCGTCCCAAAGGGTGAGTGACCCCCCGACTCTCCTTTCAAAGACCCATTCATCTTCTCAGCCGACACAAACAACAACCCAAAAAAACATCAAGATTTTTATGACGTGTACTAACGCTTCCCAACTACCCCTCCCAAGAGTTCACGTTAACATCTCTCCACTTCTGAATGTCAGGTATTCTGTTTTTTTATGCTCCCTCGGGACACACTTTGCTATCTTTTCCTTAAATCACGATGTGTTAACTGATACCGGTAAAGGCGATGGCAACAGCTGTCTGAACCTGTCTGTCCACATTGTGAAGGTGTAGTGACTTGATACTGCGTGGAGGATCAGTCTGTTCCGTTGACCCCTGCACTGACAGAGGGGCCAGTCTGTCTTGAGACAAGACCTCGGGGTGTCCTGCGACCTGTTACTGCAGCCAGTCGGAATTATACATGGCTGGTTGCCTGTTTGATTTGTATGTGTTTTCCTGAGACTCTCTTCAAGACATCTTCACGACCAAACATCAAGATCTTCTCAACCAAACCAGAGGAATGAAAATGAACTTATTTAATGGTGGATTTTCTGTCTGCACCCTGCGTCACAGATGGGGAGAAACAATGAGCGGCCAACTATACCTGAGAGACGAAAGCGAAGGGAATGCAACATTGCTCCAGTAGATAACAAGCAGCTTCTGCAGCTGAGTAAAATTTATTTGGACTGTCCCTCATGCTTTGATATTCTGCATGTATGCAGCATTTTCTTTAGATTTAATTGGTGACTTTGCTACAACTACAGTCACACAAATCCCCATGAATTCAGAGCAAATACAAGCAAATGTTCAAGTACAAGAACATTGTGGAAGTGAAGCAGCATGACTGGCTGTAAAATCGTGGGCTTTCAGAACAGTTTAGTGCTCATAAAATTAATAGAATATTGACCCGTCAGACGTGCCAGCTGAGCTTTTCTTTAACCCGGCACATGCTCTGGAAGTAGACAAGTGGGAGTCTTTGTCCAGAGCCTGAAATATTTTTATAGGTGTTAGACTAGAGTCCATTAGGCTTTGAGTTGAAGCGACATCTTTCAAGTGGTCATTGTGAGAGCGCTCTCAACGGGTTTACGGCGTCTTGTAGGTGGAGAGCAGTCATACGTGAAGGGCAGTCAAACAGTGCGCGGCAGGTACAAACAGTGAATGGATATCGAGTAAAAAGTCTGGAGAATTAAGTGGTGAGGAGGAGAGTTTTGTGAGTCGGATTGGAAGTGATGTGTTGGGCGTCTTGTTAGTGGCCATATGGGAGCAGTGAGGAGGGTGATGGGGCGGGAGGGCGGTACCTGTTGGGGTCCATGTTCTGCTGTCACTCTGATCTTATCAGGGGGCCTCACCAAGAGGAGGACCAGCTGTCACTCTCGCCGCTCTTTTGATGTCCTTCTACACAGCTCACACGCACCACTTCAGAAGGCCTGAGCCTTGTTTTTGTTCATTAGCTGAATTGGAGCCTTTCTCGTGAGCCGGTTGACAAACCCTGCAGTAGAAGAGGGAACGAGCGAGATAAAGCCAGATAGTTACTGCTTTCTGGGGTTATGTGGGGCAGTTGAATTGAGTCGTTTAGAGCCTTGAGGCCTGACAAAGGAGAGGCTGTCCTCCCTGAGCCGCAGACACAGGACATCCTGCTCATAAAACAGCCAGGACTTCCTCACTGATACACTGCAGCTGATAAAAAGGGAAACACTGACTATTTGTCTGACAATTCACTTCCAGGTTTGCTTAGATGAAGGAAGTAAATTCTGTATGATTGTTGGTTGCCACATCCACCTTAAACAACTGAAATCAATTCTGATGTCATCAAATACTTCACTTATCTCTGTATTTTATGTTAGTTATTTTTTAGCTACTATGTGACTAGTTAGTCTGGAGACCTTTCTATTACTATAATCAAATATTGTTGGACACTGACTGACTGGCCATCACACAACAATATCTATCCCAGTGTTTCACATGGCCAAGGCAAGTCGCGTGCAGGACTGGCATGTTTACACCTGGTCAAAGAGTGAGCTATATTGAAAAAGAAAGAAATCTTGTATGTATACTGCATTGCTTTCTATACAATGATGTCATCACCCTCGCATCTCCAACCTCAGTCTTTACTCTGTCACTTCCCATCAACAATGGTGGACGGCAGAATAGTGAACATTGTTCAACAGCTTTGAGCGCATTGGAAATATCAGCACAAAATCTGGCTCAGAATGAAGTTTTCCCTCTGCTCACCGTGTTGGTGTTGTTTGGATGGAGAGCCAAGCTTTCATGTGCATGTGCCACGCCCTCTTCTATCAACAGCGTTACAACACCACATACAGGCCTGGCCATGTTTTGTTACCACAGTTAAATGCAGATAGCGTGGCGAAGGCAATGGCTCGGATAAGCTGCCAAGTCCGATTGCGTCATTGACATGCTGTGGAGACCGAACCATTGAGTAATGTCCCCTGTGCTCCAGTCACAGAGCTGACAGGCAGCAAAGAAACATTTTCAAATCGCTATACTGTATTTTGTACACAGCGATTGTACTGACTTATCAACCATGTTAACTAAAGAGGTCCAGAATCAGCACATCGGTTTCCTTCAACAGGGTTTGGGATTGCAGTACACTCATAAGTTTCTCTGTATGCTACTTTTTCAAACTGACTTACAACACTTTAGGAATGTACAGAAGCAAGAACTCACACTCATATACCTCACCTATGGCCCTTCTACCTGAAGTTCGCAGGTTATAATTCCGGCTACACAATCATGAACCACTTGGTGAATGCCAGCAACTGCGAAGATCTGCTTCTCTAAAATCTAGGCAGTGATTGGTAAACATGTTGCATCTTGTCACCGGAGTACAGCTTCTTTAAAGTGAGCGTTTGATACGTTACAGGCATTTCCAGAAACGTATGCCTGGAAATACATTGATGACCCAAACATGTCATATCCCCCGCTCTCATATTGTCGCCTGAATGTTTGTCGCATGTAATCGCACTTCTACATTGACTTCACATGCAAACCTGTTGTTCTTGTTGAATAGAGTGCTTTTGGTGTGAACGCAACTTTAGACTGAGTAAAGGTACCGGGCTCTTGACAATGCCAGTTCTTGTTTTGCGAAGACGACATGTAAAAAGTCATTAACATATCATGTTGTTGAAAAAGGTGTCGTTCTATAAATGGATTTCATTAAATGAAACATTTTTACTTTCTTAAAGGAAAGAACAAAGGCACAAAAACTGCAATAAGAATGAAGAAAAGAAGAAAATTGAACAGATATGAAAGTCATAAATGAAAAAAAAAACCATTCCTGCATAGTACAGGCAAAGGGCCACACTTTGATCGTACTGTAAACAAACTGAAAATCAATTTCCCATCACATCTAACTATCATAAGTGTTGATTATGTGCCTGCAATATTTATAAACCTGCGTTGAAACACGCATGCACATGACTCAGTAGATTGATAAAAGCTCTCCTTGCTGCTTTCTCAAGCCTCACCAATCTATCATCGACTGACGGCTGTTCCACTTTTTCTGTTCTAAGAACTCATCCTTGAAGTCAGTTGCATAGATTAGCTTTCTAATAAATACATCATTTAAAAGCAAGAACTATATTTGGCCAGTAAAATGATTGCAGAAAGCTGCAAATCCATACAAGGTGCTCATGAACTAACAGAAAGTATCACAGATCCTCAGGCAGTGTGGTGCACATTTTTTTTTATCTTCAGTGAGAGTTACACTTGTTACGTGTTCCAGTAGTGAAAATCAGTTGCAGGGATCTTTGTTGGCAGAATTATGATTGACTCTGACCGTAATCCTCTTCCAGCTTTGTAACCTGAACTCATATCCAACAACCTTTGATTTACCGTAAAGAAAGTCACTGATGTTGACCCCAAACCGCTAACAGAGCCTCAGTAGCATGCAAAGGGATTTTACCCCGGCAGACAATTGCTTGGCAGGGGCGAATGCACTTACAATGCCCTCTGTGACCGCGAGTGCCTTCTCTCCATACTCTGCGAACTTTTGAACCACCTCTTGACCACAGCTTGAAGGGAGTTGAGACAATAGTCGGTAAACAGCGTGGAGTGAATGAAGGGATTAGCTATTAAATGACAGGATGTGCTTAAAGAGGAGCAGGTGGTGGTGGAAGATGTTCCAGTTAAGCCTCACAGGGCTTTAACGTCTTCCATTTTCACCATTCTCCTTGCTTCTTCATGCTCTGTCTCTCTTGATCACTGTCTTCCACACTTGCGCTTCTTAACTCATCTCTTCCTGCTTACCCCTCTATGTCCGCTTTCCTCTCCATTCTCAACCTCCATTGTCCACTTCTATCCACTTCTACGCAACCAGAGAAGCCTGCTCCTTAACTCTGGCCTCAGACGATTGTTATTCATGAAGTTGGACATTCTGGACCAGCCCCATTCATATGTACAGTAAGAAAGAAGACAAAAGCCCCTCACACAGCCCATCCCCCGGACAAAAGGTCGCAGAGCTGTTGGTTGATTCCTATTAGTGGCTTCATTATCTGCTGATCAGCTGAAGGTCAGCTGGAAGGCGGCGGAGCGAAACAGAGAAGAGCAGATCAAACTTCAAACACAAATCTTGTGAATCATAAGTGACTTTGTTTTCGATTACAGAACCAGCAGTTTGGTAGAGTTTCCAAATCCTCGTGGACTTCTATAATTTTCATTTTCATCATTACACTTTCTATGAAGACGTGGTAAATGAAACATCCCAACTAAAACGGCTCTCTCACTTTTTTTTTTTCATTCGTAAATTCTTGAGGAAAATAAGTTGCTCTCTCATCAGTTCTAGGCATTACATTTAAAAGGCCGGACTCAAAGTTTTTCCTACACTGTGATTTGCGCTAACCACTAAGCTCTAAATGTTACACATGAAGAACGTTTTTTTCTCAAAATAGACACATTAAAGTTATTTTCTTCTGACTTGAACACCAGCCCCCCAAAACGTTAGGTAGTTGGGGCATATTTTTTAGCAGGGTCTGAGTGTGCAGCGCTATTAAGCCTTGTGTGTTGTTACTGTTGAGTCGACTTTTTTTTGCTACAGTACATTTCAAACATTTACTATGAAAAAGAGTGGGTTGAGGATGATTTCAATGTTCCACTGATACCAATACCATGAGATGTGAAATTTCATTTCAAGGGTGAAAAATGTAAAGAGTGCCACCCCATGACTTAACTCTAACCAATGTCTTATTTACTTTCTTTTTCTTTAACGTGCTGTCTACAACATCAGGAAAAGCAGTGGTGACGGCAACATGCAAGACAGGTGGGCTGTGTATTGGCTGAAATCTGTTAACAAGTAACATCCGACTTACGACGGAGATCGGTTCCGACCAACCGGTCATAAGTCAGATTGGACGAATGTCGAATGCCATTGAAAATAGCCGACGTGAGGGTTATAGGTTCTATTGTAGTGGTAGATGGCTGTGTGAGAGTGAGATGCTGGGATACTGTGCTGCCGTAACTGTTGTACGCGATGCCGGGCTGCTACGTGCTGCGGTGCCAGACAGTGAATAAAAAAATAAAATAAGCATCTGTTGGCCGTGGTCGTAAGTGCAGGTGGACATAAGTCGAGCAGGTCTTAAGTCGGATGTTACTTGTATTATGATGTGTACCAACAGAGATATATAGTAATATTTGCATGAGCTGTTATTTTAAAGAGAAAAAACAGTGGTCACATCAGTAACACCTGTGACCTTACGGTATTATGCATGGGAAAATAGGTTGGTTGTTACAAACTCGCGCAGTTAGTTGAAGTACACAGTCCAATAGAGAAAGAAGTAACTGCTTTAATCAACAAAATAACTCTAGTGCATGGAAAGGCAATGCTCCAGTATAAAACATGGTCCATAAATATTTTTGTCTTTTTTGTTTTTATCCATATTTTCTCCTGACAATCGTCAACATTGGACCCCTTTGGATTGGCAATGTGTTATCAGACCTCTTAGTCACAGGCCAACTTGTATATGGTTTTCATAATGTGCAGACAAACCCTGTGCCCTGTCAAGCTCTTATATGGAACGGCGTAAGGCGGGAGCAACAGCAGGGAGCTTCCAACAGGTCAGTCTGCTGGAGGTGCTGGTATAGAACCCAGTTGCAAGCATAAGGCTGTGTGGGTGGAATAAACCAACTAAAACCATGTGATTGAGTAAATTGAAAGTCTTTTTTAATGATAGCCATTTGGCTATTTTGTTTAACTAACTGACTGTTGCTATTTCAGTTAGGATATATAAAATAATGTTAGTCAAAGTTGTGCATCCTATACAGCCGGTGAGGACCTCTGTGGACGTTGAAAAGGAGTGACTGAAGAAATAATGAGAGTGGGGCTGACATTTAACCCGGCTGGATAATCCTCGCAGGGCCCCAGAGTGGTGGGCTCTCCTCTCTGCTTTTAGAGCTCTCATCATGGTGGTAATGAGTGGCTGAGCTCTCACTTGTCAACATAGTAAATCCACAAATTATAGCTAAGTCGTTACACCCCCATTTTTTCATCAGGAAACTATCTGGCCTGAGTAGGAGATTAGAATGAGACTGTGAGATGGCGAGATGTCAGCCCGCTTCACTTTGGATGTTACACCTGCGAGTGCAAAAAAAAAGAAAGAGAGACGCTATGCGGGACGGTGAAGGGCTGCACTGTGTTGGTTTAGGGATTACCTCATGCACACGTCAGATAAGACCCCTCCTCCGACCGTGACCTAATGTGAACCAATTTAATTAGCACCTTTCTGTGGCACACCGTTTGTTTTCCTTACGTGTCTGTCTGCTGACTTATCGTTTGAATGCAATATTTTCTGCTTTGTGTTTGTCAAAACAAGTGGAAAACAGATTTGCTACAACAGACATCAAACTGAGGTGACACGCAAAGGAGTCCGCCGAGCGATGGACTGTAATAAGCTCACTGGGCAAAGCTGCTCAGTGTCATAGGTCCCCAGTGTTTACCTGTCCTGGTGCTCAGAGAGAGTTTGGCATGACCCTTAACTATTTATAGTGTACAGGACATCTTGTTGTGATTTAGGAAGAGTGTGACAGAGCTCTTTAACCTCGTACGCCGGTATTTGACCACTTGCTGCCGGAGGGTAAATAATTAATGTCACAGGAAGTGGAGCATTTTCTGTTGTCTCCAACATGTCAGCCAGGTCAAATGTCCTTGTCTCTCATCAGCACAGAGGAAGTCTTAGCTGTAATCACTGCCTCTCTGTTTCTCCAAAAAGTGCTGAGCAAATGACCAAGGTGTGGTTTTGGCTAACCCTGGCCGTCTGGCCATGTGAGCTCATCTGCCTGATGCCGACTCCCAGGAGCAGAGTCTGTGTAACAAGATCCCGCGAGGTTTCGGTAATTCTTGCTGGAGTAGACAGTTGCCCTCAAGGACGCGCAAACAAATGTAATTATCCCCGTCCCCGAAGCCACTGCCTAAACAACCGCTTCGAGTTATTTACACAAAAACAAAAAGCCTTTTGATCATTCAAACGGAGTGCAGAGAATGAAGGCGTAAAACTACTGGACCAGTTCTCGAACTTGCCTGATGACCTACTTACTTTGTGATGTGTGCGATTGAACTGTATTAGACACCAAGAAAACACGCCATTGACGCTGACGGAGATGAGTAATTTCAAACTCGCAGTATTCTGCGATGAGCTTTTGTCGTGAAACACACATCAGAGCGAAAGGTCTGGGTGGTTAGAGGAAAACAAAGACAGAGCATGTGCGTGTCACACTGTGTGACACAAGTTCAGAGCAGCTCTCCACTCACTCCTGGATGCAGAGTCCTATCCAAAATGTACATGACATGTATTGTTAAATATATCAACAGAATTCATTCAAGTATGTAAAATCATATTAGGAGGAACTTGAGAAATTGTTTCCTATTTATATGCTCTTTGGAAATGAAATATTTGTATATTATTAGTATATTTTATACTTTGAAAATTCCATTCCAAACCACTACAAAGCCTCACAATATATTTAATAACAATACTTGCATTCATAATTGTCAATAAAATTTGAATTACATTTGCATTACTTGTACCATAAATTACATCGTTTTCTGAAAATATCACTGCAAATTCAAAAATGCAAATTCTCATGACGTCAAAAGTAAAGAACTAAAAATCGCCAGTATACCTTTGATCTGTGGGTCATAAAGCAAGAAAAGCTGAGAGAATTCCAGGAAGCTGAACTTGTATTCTTTTATCTGGCAAGGAAACATGGCATACCAGTGGTAATCTAATTCAGCAGTTCAAAGCATAAAATATATTTTCTCGTGAGAAGTTTTGTCTCTTGTTGTATTAATATGTCAAATCTAATTAAAGATGAGAAGTCCAGGATCTACAGGGCAGTTGTGGGAACTGCTGTGATGTATGGGCTACAGACAACAGCTCTGACACAAAGAAAGGAAGCAAAGTGAGAAGTGGCAGAGTTGAAGATGCTCAGGTTTTCATTGAGAGGGAATTGGAAGTATGAGATTTGAAATGAGTTCATGAGAGGGACAAAGATTTGGAGACAAAAGTGAGGGAGGTCAGACCCAGCAGTTGTTATGGATACATGGAGAGGAGAGACAGGGAACATGGTGGACAGGGAATGTATGACTTGGAAATGTCAGGCAAAATGAGATGAAGACAACTATCTAGAGGTTTATAGAACATAAAACATATTCCGTTTCTGTATATTGTGTTGATACAAGGTTAATTTATCCAAGAACCAAGATGAGGTTTTGGCTTTGTGTTAATAGTCTACGTCAAATCTTGAATCCCATGAGACTGTTTTTGTTTTAATCTCACCTGGATTTTAAGTCAACAGGTGAACTTCTTTTCTTTCTGACCATTCATCACGACAAAGTGAGACAGACAGCTTGAACATGAAACAACACAAAGGGACAAGTCTGAAGACACAAAGGGCCACTGACCCTGCTATTGTGGGCACAGATGCCCTTAAAGATGATCCAAGTCTACAGCTGGAGGGGTCAGCCAGCGCACGCGGTCAAGCCGACAGGCCCGATGGTACTCAACATCAAAGACAAGTCCAGCCGCCGTCATCCTCCTTTGAGCTGAGGGGTGAAAACAGCAGCGCTAATCCTACCGACCTCTCACTGCCACTCTTAGTCAGGGGTCAGGTGGATGTCCAGATCTTTTATCTGATTCAAATGAGTCAGCCCACTAGATTTAAATAACTATCTTTGATGTGATCTGAGAACTCGGCACTGTGAATGAAATGTGAAAAAAGAATTACTACTTAGAGTCATTTAAAGCCAGCTGAATGAAAGATTCATGACTCTTATAAATAGCTTCTCGAGCGGGCTACTGAACTTCAAAGTCCCATCTGATGAAATGCTGAAAATGTTTGTCAGCCTTTTAAGCTTCTTAGTTGGAGTTTTAAGGTCACAGCCGCTGCCTGATGCGAGGGACCTTATTGTGTGTGACCACAGGAGAGAGATGGAGCGGTGGACTTTTACTCACCCCATCTTTCAAAGCGTTTAATGGAAAGGGGCCAAGGCAGATTTAGCAAATTAAATTATTGGCCGGCTGCCAGCTTTGTAATATTTGTGTTTTGGAATGGCTGTAAATCAGGACTTCCTTTTGCTTGGTGAACACAGGACTGTAAGAACAGAATGCTTTAATAGTTCCGCTGAATTATTTCTTAAGAAAAATAAAATGAAAAACAATAACCCAAACTTTTCGGTGCATGATCATCGAATGAGCTGACAGGAATAAAATTGAAAAACTGATCTAACTGGTTCCATTAACACTCAGAGTTTATGTTGCTCAAGCTCTTCAGGCTTAAGGACCCGTCTCACCCTCAATGAGCAATGTCCATCCATGTGCGCGACACCTTGACCACATAATCATTCTAATATTGATACCTATATTTCATACTGATATTTGTTATGCTGGTACGTAAATATTCAGCGTTAAATAATGTTAATTACATGTTATAATTTTAATGATGTTTCAAATGCAAAAGATTTATTTGATTTTTTTTTATATATTTATTTTGATTTACCTGTTTTATGAGGTTTTTTTTTGTCTCATCTTCGTTTTTGTAGTAGTGAAATAAATTTTCACATCATCTGGATAAATTGACTATAAACAAAGTTTTATTTGTTTTACAGTTCTAGTAACTACCAAATAAATTCAGACTATGAAGACTATGTTGTGAAGAGGAGGCAGATTAAGTTGTAGAACTAACTCTTTCAGCTGCGCTGAGTGATTTCTAAGAAATTTTCAACTGACTACTGGGATCTAGAAATTCATCGATTTAAAATATAGAATGCTATTGCAAACTCGGTTCCAGGCTCTGATTGAAAATCCCCCCTGTGTGGTCCAGTTGTGTGCTTTATCACCACGGTGTGAGAAACTTTAATCACATTCAAACGTCTGAGCTCTGATTCGTTTCACACTTGAATCGCCACTCAGATTGTAAATAAACTGCAGGGAGGTCAGATAAGATGAGTTATCAGTGCGCAAGTGGCCACAGCCATCAAGACGTTTGTCAGGTTTCAGATTCCTCTCGACATGTGTGATCGTGGCTGGAATAATAAGATGGAGGTCAGCTGATGAGAGTCTGGCAACCGTGTTTACTCAGTGGTGTCAGCGGCACAGCCAGGACTTATCTCAGCTGCCGGAGGTTGTTTGCAGTCTAAATATAAAAGTTAAGGCAACAATAATAAGACAGTGGAAACTGTGTCAACATGCAATAGATTGTTTATTACAATACAAATGACAGATCAGGAAGAAAATATACGAAGACAAAAAATACAAAAATTATTCTAAAAAAAATGGCCAAAACATGTTTGTTTTAATTCCAGCACCGTACTTTAAGTCCTTATAATATAAATATTTACAAATAGGAGAGCAACGCTGCTTATATATAATTAAGTGAAAATATTGACAGATGTTTTTTTCTGGCCTGTGAAGAAAAAAAAATAAAGGAACTTATAAAAAAAAAGAAGAATCACACAAGGGTCATGACTTTAAGAGAAGCAGGTTGGAATCGGCGGATCTTCTTCTTGAGAGCTCGGGAGGCCTTGATGCGGCAGGCTGAGGGTTCAGGGCGTGGGAGGTGGTGTCCCGCAGCTGTGGGTCCCATGGCTGCGTCGGCCCACACAAGATCGCCTTCGTCCTCCAGACTGTCCACCTGGTCCCCTTCATCAAGAGACAGGCTGCTGTCAGAGTCCGAGAGCGACTGGAAGCTCTGGCTGGACTCGCTGTCCCCGAAGCGGTTGGTGGTGTTGTCGCTCATCTCTCCTTCGCTGCTTTCGGCTATGGTGGAGTGGAAGAGGGAGGCACATTCGGCTGAGTATTCAGACTCACACCTGGGTGGGTAGTTGCTGGACACGTGGAAAGGTGCAGGGGGGTATCTAGCGTTCAGCCTGCTGAAGAATGAGTTGGTGGACAGTGAAGAGTGGAAAGGCCGGGCAGGTCCCATCCACTGGCCAGGCTTGGCGCTCACACTGCGGGTCATGCTGCCTCTGTACATCTCAGCATCACAAGGCCACTTCCCGTGTCTCTTCCTCCTCTGGTCCGACGGCTGCTCGTACTCCACATACTGCTGTCTGCGGCTTTTGCTAGGCTTGCTAACAGAATTGGAATATTGCTTGGGGTTGACTTTCTGGTTATACATCACCCCAGCAGCAGAGCTGTCTGGGCCGTATCCCTGCTTTCGTTCTTCTGTGTAGAAAGTGGGCGATTTCTGCACGACTTTGCTCTTCCCAGACTTCCTTTGCTCGCCTTTGTACCCGTGAGGATCCCGCGGCTTTTCGCCAGAGGAGTAGCCGTGCTGCTGCCTGCTTGTTCGGGGCTTCTCGTTGGTCTTTCGTCTCAGCTTTACAGCTCTGGTTTTACGGTCTGCTTGTCTCAACTTGACCCGTTGGGTTTCGGCTGGAACAAATTCGGCGTGGACAAACTGAGGGGAAGCAGTGTGCTCGTAACTTTGACTCTCCTCTGTGCTGGAGCCGTGAGACGCCATTTGTCTTGGTCGCGAGTCTCTCCTTTCCAGAGTTCGTGACTCCGAATGATCGGACTGACTTCTCGTCATGCTACCATAATCTGCCTGCACCTTCTCATTCTTCTTGAGGGAGGATACTGTGACTTCATCTGAGCTGTACTCCCTCATGCCAGCAGGGTAGGGATACCTATAAGAAGTCTCTGGGTCTCCCTGTTGGTGGTTTGTGTTCTCAGCTGTGTCTTGACTGGGGAACGTCGCACAGACTCTCTTCTGGTGATCTGGTGGTGCGATGTTTGTGGTTTGGACTGCGACAGGCTGAGGAACAGATGGCTCTTGACCAGCTGTGATTTCAGTGGGCTTCCTGTGACAATTACGGTTAGTCTGTAAAGTACTGGTGGCCGTTTCACTAGGGATTTTACAGAAGCTGCGCTGGACCAGCTTGTCAATGTATCCGATGGTCTTGGTGTCATACCATTGTGGGGCCCTTCGAAGAGAGTCACAATCACTTGGTGGGGCTTTGTCAGTTTCAGTAACAGCAGGTGTGTCTGGTTGTCCTGCTGAGAATATGGGACTTTGCAGCGCCACAGCATGCAGCGGGCTGGGATAGTTGTACACCTCATTCCCCCCACGGGACACCAGGTTGCTTTTAAACTTGGGGTCCATGGCGAATGTCTTCAGGTTTGAGTAGACTGAGTGGTTGGCAGGCTCCATGGCTTTGTAGAAGGTTGGTCCCTGGGCCATGATGACTCGGTCAAGATCACCTGATAGGCAGAGACAAAGAAAATAAGTTGTCAAGTATTTCCAATGTTTTGCTAGTTTGTTTGTAAACAGAATATCTCAAATAGTTGAGCTAACTCTGAGGTTATCAGATTTGATCATGTTCTGTGGTTTCATGAAAGGGCTTTGAAGGTTACATCATTTAGTTTGGGGGTTAAGGAATCATTTATTTATTGATGTAATTGTAAGCCTGGCCTGAGGTCGGCACTGTCTCATCGCCTTTCTGGGCTCATTCCGAAAACAAGTGATGACTTTGTGTGTTGCTATTTACCGGTTGATACTGGTCTTGGTCGTCCTTGCTCTTTACAAGTACTTGCTCGGATTCTGCTGCTCCCCAGGTGGACTCCTGAAGCTCGGGGAGGGGTGGGTTGGGAAGTGCTTTCATCAGCCGACCGCCGCCGGCTTGCATCAATATGCAATGGCGGGCTGAAGGATGACGTAGCAGGGCTCATTGGGGGGAGGAGGAGGCTGGTCTGGGATGAGGACAGGCATTCACTGTACACTGAGGTACAGGAGTTGGACAGGGAGCAGGAGCCGCCGTCGCTGAGCTCATAGAAACCTGAGCAGAACATAACAGACACTCATGAGACCTTTGCACAATATTTAACACCCGAGTGCGAAAGCAAACATCCGTAGGGCTTCCACAAACCTGAACTTGGCCTGCTGTCGCTCTCCATTTGCTCAGTGGAAGCTTTGCTCACATCCAACTTCAGGTCATTGATCTGTTGATCCAGCTGCTGCAAGTGAGTCTTCAGACCTACATCCTGTTTTCTGAGACGTGACTGCGAAGAAAAAAAAAAGGTTCTATTTTAGTTAAACCTTGTGTTCACACGAGCAGAGAAAACAAGAGCTTAATGAGATCAGGAGAGAAATAGTGTTTTAAATCTCCTGGCACAGCATCATTGACTCGCACGAATAGCAATAGGGGCTCACATTAACAGCTTTATTGCCATGTAGATGGGGATTAGCAACCCCGGTTTGTGCTCTAATGTACGGGCATCAGAAAAACAAAAAACCCAGCTGTAGCTGATGATTAACCCCAGCAGGACATAGGGGAGCACGGAAAAAGCAGTAGTGGGTAACTCATTTCTCCCCCACAGCGAGGGCTTGGCCATTGTGTAAACTCGTCTTGGGGCAAAGCTTGGGGGTTGGGAGGAGTGTTTACTTTGCTGCTTCAACTCAGATTCTACTGTAGTACAGTCCTCAAATCAAGAGAGCGACATGTGTTTACCATTCTGTGGGTCACATTTCTCACCACATCTCAAGCAGTGTATAGAGTCACCCATACTCTATATGGTAGTTATTATTTATTATTTGGTTATTAATGGGAATATTCAGCAGAATTAATGGCATCGAGTACAGAGACAGAAAATGTATTATTATTAACTATTATTAACAACTATTTCACAGGCTGTTTCACTGAACTACACTATTTCATATAGCGCAATATAAAAAAAACAACTTTAATACTTCAATAAAGCGGTTACATTGCTTTATCTTGCCAGGCAGGAGTAATACAAACACCACAGATACATGTGCAGTAAAATCTCTTCTTCCCCTTAACATTGCGTTTCCTGACATTAGAGGTTAATGATTCAGGATGGCCCCCTGCAGTCCCCCAAAGATTCATGCATACACTATCCAGCCCTCTGGTCCTGCAATGAACCTTGATTTATGACTCCTATCGGACTTCCTACCCCCAGCTGAGCGCATGAAAGTGCGTCTGGTAATAATTAAAGAAGTGCGTGCACGCGAGGATCAGCTGACCCTCCATTGTAAGTTTCAAAAGAAGCGCAGAGACGAACTAGGTGGATATGTTTACGAGCCACTTTTATGATGTTTTTATTGGAACGACTTCCTACCAGCTGTTGCTTCAGGGCAGTCAGCGTCGCCTCCAGCCGCTGCTCCTCAGCTCCCATCTTCTGCGGCGCCTCTTGACTTGCTTGGATAAAAGTCACCGGTGCCTCTCGGTCCGCCTTCAGAGCCCAGCTCACCATGTCGCTCTGACGGTCCCGGAGTAGATGGAGCTCCTGCAGTCCGGCCAGTGCCGCCTGCAAGCGCTCCCCGACCCTGGCGCGGTCGCCCCCGCACGCAGCACTCATGACCCCCGCGCTCGAGTTCTTCCTGCTCAGCATGATGGAGAAAGACGCATATCCAGAATCCAAACTGTGTTGTGGTCCCCGGAGCTCAGAGCAGCATCACCGTCTCTGGGCTCATCTGGCTGCAATGGGTTTTAAACTACCTGTAGAACGACTCTTGGGTTTAGAGGGCACACTTGGCTCCGCCCACTGAACAAATGGATCTGCTTCTGATTGGCTGATCACGGGGTCCTAACGAACATCTGGTTTAATCCCTCTATTCGAGGTCTTCACTGGAGCTGCCCGGGCATGTGCGAGAGTCATCTGCATAAGACCACGACACACGATGGGCACATTAGCGCGCCTTTTACGCAGCTGACGTCGCAATCATTACCTCCAGTTAGACCTTGTTTGCATGTCAAAAACAGCATTGGACGATGCAAAAACAAAACCCGCATGTGCTGGTCAGGGAATTTCCAAAGGTTTAACAGCAAAACATACATGTCTTCTGTAACAAAAAGTAATGAAGTTGGGCAATAATTAATTTTAAAAGCCAACGAACGGGAAAATAAAAACAATGTACATTATATTAAATGAGATTTAAAAATAACCATCAGCAGTCTCCTTATAAAGTGAAATGGTTTGCCCGAATTTAATGTTGGTTATTTGCGCCTCCTTGTGGACAACGCTCAAACGGTAAATAAAATAAAATAAACTTCGCAGTGAGATATTCCAGTGAACGAGGAATATGTCCATTGAACAATTGAGAATATTTAGGTACACCATCCTAGGGTTTAGATTAAAAATAATATAGAATAAAAAGTGTCCGAATTAAACGTCCCGGCCCGTAAAATTACCATATTGTTACGAAACATTCGAGTGTAGGTCAGTTCCTTTATATGTTTAACTTGGATGTGGATGAGGCGCAATTTATCAGCACAAACGCTGCTATCTAATTACATCTTCTCCTCATTAGTACATTAGATAAAGAAGGTTTTGTGTTGGATTAGGTTTACTTTAATGAGTCACAGTTTCTTTCTGCCTGCAGCATTTGAACAGTGTCACACTTCCCAATCAATCATTTTTATCACCTCCACTTTGAGGGAACACATTCAATGTTTGCACGCTTATTTAAACTACCTTACAAAAGCAATAACCATCTACAAGACTAAATTAAGTATCACATCTGCAACTGCTCTAGTCCAAAAAAATTATATATATATATATATATATATATATATATATATATATACATATATATATATATATATATATATATATATATATATATATATATATATATATATATATATATATATATATATATATATATATATATATATATATATATATATATATATATATATATATATATATATATATATATATCCATCCATCCATCCATCGTCGCCTGCTTATCCGTTGCCGGGTCGCGGGGGCAGCAGCTTCAGGAGGTCACGCCAAACGCCCTTCTCCCGAGCGACATCCACCAGCTCTGACTGGGGGATCCTGAGACGCTCTCAGGACAGTGGTCGACCCCTCGGTCTCCTCCCAGCTGGACATGTCTGGAACACCTCCAAAGTGAAGCGTCCAGAGGGCATCCTGATGAGATGCCTGAGCTAACTCCTCTCAATGTGGAGAAGCAGCAGCTGTACTCCAAGTCTCTCCTGAGTGACAAAACCTCTCACCCTATCTTTAAGGGAGACGCCTGCCACCCTTTGGAGAAAACCCATTTCAGCTGCTTGTATCCGGGACCTTGTTCTCTCGGTCATGACCCAAATCTCATGACCATAGGTGAGGGTTGGGATGAAGATTGATCGGTATATAGAGAGCTTTGCCTTCTGGCTCAGCTCTCTCTTATGGACAACAGTGCGGCAAAGGGATTGCAATACAGCCCCTGCTGCCCCAATTTGCCGACCAATCTCCAAATCCCTAATCCCCTCACATGAGAACAACACCCCGAGATACTTCTCCACTTGAGGCAAGATCTCAGTCCCAACCTGGAGAGCGCAATCCATCCGTTTCCGGTTTTATATATATATATATATATATATATATATATATACTTGAGTGAAGCAGCCCTGACAAGAATTACTCCATTAATATTCTATAATGCAACATATTGAATTCTTTTATGTCACATTTTTCAGTAGCCACACTGACATGTTGTCATACATGATTTATATACGTTGCCTTCCTTTCCACGGGAGTGATACAGCAACTATTTCAGCCCTTTTCTTCTCACTTCAGCAGTTCATTAATCTTTGTCAAACGAAACACTTGCTCCTGATTTCAATCGCCTGATAAGGCGTGGAGTCAGGGAGTGATGGGACCCTCATTCCAGGACCATTCACTTACACTGCGGCAGCACGAAGCCTATCGCAGGTGGAAAATTCTTTCATCCTCATATCTGCTGCTATCTCTCAACTGGAGTTCAAAGGGAATACCGGAATACCTGGGGCGGTGTTCACCTGTGTACTTAAGACTTAGACTAGACTTTCTTTATTGTCATTGCACAAAAACATGTCACTGTATTATGGCAACAAAATTTCAGTCTGGGGCCTCCGGTTTCCAAAAACACAAACTATATGTCCAAAATAAATAAATATCAGATAAATACAAAAAAAAGAGAATCAAGTCTACTTACTCTAAATGCTCATTTGGCCTCATGTTGAAATAGGTGCTTTGATATTAATAATATCACGTTAAAAATAAAAGTGATCTCTCATGTGATGTAGAGCTCGTGCAGTAACCAAGTGTAGCTATTCCTGTCACCACTAGAGGGCAGTCTCCATCTGTAAAGCATTTCGAGTAGTACTTCTCTGCTTGGAGAAGAAAAACATGCGGTCGAGCGGCAACTTTCTCGAGCATTGTGAGTAACAACTTTTCTCATTATTTTTCTTTGGCGTTTATAGTATTTTCCAAGTGTTTTGTGGCGTCACACGACAGTTTTGGTCTGCTATTGAAACTAGTTTACATGTGACCTCAGCTGAGGTCGATAATTGAAAAGTAAAACAGTTCAAATAAGTCTTTCCATATTTCTTTAGGTTTCCTCACTGTTATATTTACATTAACATAGTGAGCGCTTGATGTTAAATTCACTAAAATAGGATAATACTACCACCTACTGTTAATTAATGTTACATACATGCACTTTGACCTATCCTCATTGAATTGTGGGAAAACCTCATTCCCCCTTGTACTTGTACTGCTGAAGAGCTAAGAGGCTGGGATCGCTTTAAGTGAATTATTGTGACAAAATATGTTGTTATTTAACGGCGAAACTTCATAGAGCCGTTATAATAATAAGGGTAGATGTTTTATTTAATGTTATTCCCAAATTTACTTTAAGTATGTCTTAACTATGTTCCAGCAGAAGCTGCAACATTACAGAGCAACCCAGCTGAATGTTTGGTGTTTTCTTGTGCAGGTGTGTGTGTTTTCCTTTCGTATTTGTGATTTTTTCACACCCTGTGAATATTGAATTGTGGGGAAACATGATTCCCGCTTGAACTGCTGAAGAGACGTTGTAACATTACAGAGCAACCCAGCTGAGTGTTTGGTGTTTTCTGGTGTCAGAGTGAGAAATAAGAAAAAGTTACACATACTTCTAATTTGTTACGAGTGTTGTGTTCTTATCTTGATTCTAATGTTATAGCGCGCGGGCTGTATATACACTGAGAAGCTCACGTCGACCTGGGATGTCGTCATGTGTTGATGCAGGTACAAAGCACATCACTGAGATGCTGGGATGCCCTCTGCCCTCATCACCTTCAAAAACACGGTGACATCAGCTGGAATGTGAGGAAGACGAGGAGCAGCCTTTTAGTAATCAAGTTCCGACTTCCAGTCTGAAGTGTCTCCTCATGTCCTGTGACAGATGGATGTGGGCGTCCTGTGGCAACTCCTCACAAAGGTACCGTTCATAGCAATAATTTTAAGCAGCATTTTGTAGACATAAAGCCCAATGGTGCGATGGCACAATTTTAACTGACATTTAACGATCATTGTATCAACAATACGAAGCGCCTGAAGGTGTCAGTAGAGTGCAGTGGGCTGGCTGTTAGATAACGGCAACATAACTAACACATGAATGTGTGAGTAATGTTCAAGTGGCATAGTGTACCAGATACAAATGACAAGACAAAAAGACAAAACCAAACAATGCAGTAAGAGCTACTCTTTGTCAAAAAGATATGAGCTCTGAATTGACCTCATCTTTTTCTCCCAGCTGCAGATAGCTCACTTTCCCTTATAGCTTCCCTATCCCTTTGTATCACTTTCTATATGCGGCATCTGAAAGTATTGAAGTGAGAGCTCCACAGTTGATGATCCACCCATGTCTGATATTTTCTTACCTGTCAATGTGACATTTTTTTAAAATTCATATTAGATTCCACTGGTTTGGATCATGAGAATGACGTTTTCCGTGATCATCTGATTTCCTCCCTCCAAATAGTTTATTTGAGATTTTAAATTGTCTGCAGTTGTCGGCGTGTGCACGCTCATCTGTCTGCATCTGCCCTGTGACAGTCTGTTGACCTGTCCATGGTGCCCTGTCCTGCCACAACCTCACCACTTGGCTGGTCTAATGCAAAATAAGCCAAGAGGGAATTTCACCCTCCCACAATTTGAACAAGCTCAAACCCTGTCATCTGTTCACTCGAGGCAAAGATACTTACCCACATGGAGTGGGCATTCCTGTGGTGAGAAGTAATTATGTGTAAATGATCAAATGACGTGGGGTTTTATTATCACAGTCCAATATTATGAGATGTCTCTTTTCGAGCCGCATCATAACCATGTGCTTGGTAATCGAAGACACTGGTCTGGGAAGCTTGAATGAATGCAACGCAGTGATGTCGAAGTTCAACACTCACATGCAAACGACCCGACTGCTACTGAAGCGATTTAGTGCTCAAACAATCATAATTGCTGCTCTATTGCTGAATTTCGAAATCCATGTCCTCCATTCACTCTGAGCTACTTTACACATGTCAAGTTGATTTGTTTAATTTCCTATTTCGATTGTGCAACGTCCCCAGACTGCACCTGGGATGTTTTCGCACAATGTTTTGGGAGGAAACAAGAAATGTAATTCCGTCACTTTAACGTCAAAAGTTTCAAAGCCAAAGGAAATTATGGCGAAGAGGACCTAGAACAGTGCTGGCCAAAGCGCAGTCCGACCTCGTTGGTGGGTAGAAATGCTCCTTTTTTCTGCTTTACACGTTTAATATTGGCAATATTTATCATCTTCATTCGCATTAAGAACTATTTTAAACAAAACGCCAGTCATTTTACCATTTTTTTCCTTAAATAGTATATATCTCACTTGTTGGATGAATAAAATGAAATCATATTCATATATTTTTATTTCAAACCTTGACATAAGAAACATATGTCCTTTATCGTTCTGTGGGTTGTTATAAAATTCCTTTCAGTAACGAACTGATTAGTATATTTGTGTTATTTCCTGTTATTTCTTTTTATTTGATGTTTCACATATATTTATTTCAAATTTATAAATAATGTATTGAATACATACTTTCATATTTTGATATCGGAATAATAAAAGCTAATAATTACAGGAAAATTTGTGAATTATTCAAAGGCTATGAATGGAGATGTAACTGACCTAGATAGTTCTGACTGTCACTGCTTTTGGCAACAGCTTGAGGCCATTACTGAGACAATGGCATTAGATACAGGCAGTGCTTGTAAAGTACTGTTTGATTAATGGTTGGCTGACAGTTTTACTCACCTAAAAAGACACTGTGAAGTATTTACTCAAATAACCTTGTTGATTCTAACGGAGATGCAGTCGATGTTTTGGGAATATCATGTTTGAAAGGATGATGCCTCAAACAGGATGTGTGGGATGGAAGTTAGCGAGATAAACAAGGGTGCTGTCATATGTGGGGCTTTCAATTTGAGAAGGATGGAATGAATCGGAACTGGATAGTGTTTCACATGTCGCCGTTATGAACTAATGACTACAGAAGGGCAAAATCTGATATCATATTTGATCCTCGAAAAGACTGCCGTTGTTGCTTTGTAGTTATTTCCCGTTTGTTGTGCGTTCTGGAAATCCCATGCAGGTCAAATGATTGATAGTTTCAGATCTACATCATCGACTGAAGTGAGATATGGACTTTCACAACATCAAAGACCCTATTTTACCGGCAGTGAACTCCTCAGTGTCTAATGAATGAATGAACCAAGAACAACCTCTCCCTCGCAGAGACGCACTCCTACTATTTTATGTCGCTGTGCAGTCTCACACCAGATGTCTGCCTCCTCTTAGGGAGATAGATTTTATTTCCAACTGAGTTTTATTGCCAATGAAATGCATCTGTTCTTTATCTGCTGCTTCAGATGTTGATGTGTCCTTTTTAAGAAAGGCCTCCGGTGTTTTTTAATACCCTCAGTGATTTCTGATTCGCCAACATTATCTCACCACTGAGACATGACAGCCTGCTGCAGGAGCAGAGTAAGGCACAGTTTAGTGGGCTGAAGTCACATTTGTTTTCTTTTAATTCCTCAGACACTTCCAACGAAAACGGCAGTGGACGCGCTGTCCAAGAAACACAAACTGCCACTACTTTATTTTTGACATGTCCAGGTTTTTACATGGTGTTTGAGATACGTTCTGCTGAATAACTGGTAGCACTCGAGTCGCTGCCAAGGGTGCAGACAGTCCGTGCACGATGTTAGCAGTCGATTCATTGCCAGTGGAGCAGCACCAGGATTTATCTGCCGATGAAATCGTTGATAAGTGGCTTGTTTCTGTGGGTTACAGCTTTGATTTGAAGTCAGTCGTGCCACAAGATGTTGAATGAACTGTCCAAGCTTTTGAAAGTTCACTTTATTTAGACAGTGTGGCACTTATTTGGCCCTCTTACGTAATCATTTGATTTATTAGCCGCCTAAGGGAACAAGGTGTGTGCTGTTGAGAATTGTAAATATCTTATAATAAAATATTTCAATGCACAGCTACATGACTTTTTTAAATGTCTTGGGTCTGAGGAGGGAAGTGACATTCAACTTTAAATTTGGTGAAATTGTTTCAAAGGCAGTGCGTGCAGAAGTGAACCTTGTTGATAGTTTTAACTGGGTTTTATCTGTTCCCTGTGAAAGTGGTAGTTAATAATGGGGATAATAAGAATATTGTAGAGATAAGATTAAAAGAAAGCTGAAATAAAGTGCTGGTCCATCACAGGACAAATAGGAACAATGAATATGTTTTTTTTTCTGTAAACGGAAGGTGAGCAGATGGCATCATAGATGAATCCAAAAACATGCTTGACAGAGAGGCCAATCAAAAATATAAGTTTAATATGACAGGAAAACGTCTATTGTCATACCCAACTTGAGTCAAATGTATATCATCGGTTAGTGTTCTGCTAACTGCGGCTCACTATTTCCCCTTTAAGGCTGTAGACGCTGAATCAATGCCTTCAATGTGAACAGCTCGTACTGGATGTTAGGAATGTGTATTGGCAGATATCTTGCGATATGATACGTATCCCAATACAGGAATGACGATACGATACATTGCAATATTGCAATACTTTAAGTTCAGCAGTATATTGTAATGAGAACCAGAATTTTAAGGGGGAAATCAGCTTTGTGCCTGAAAACAGGTTTGTTCTGATTGACGTCAGTCCAGTTAAATGAATGAATTGCTAAATTAATAAATGAAATATCACTAATATATAAGTGTATCATTCAACTTTTGTTTTTCAAATGAAGAAATTACCGTAATTTCTGGAATATAAGTCGCTACTTTTTTGTCATGGCCTGAGCACTGCAGCTTATACAACAGCACGGCTAATATATGGATTTTTACAGGGTGATATCATATTAAATCAGAGACGATGAAATCAGTGGCTTTTATTTACCCTTGAAGCACTCGAAATGCGCTGTCTTTGCACGCGTGTCCGCAGCTCTCTCAACAGAGTCGATCTCCTGGAGATCTGGAATCGAGAGTCAGCCGCTGAGATCGGCAGTGGTGTTGGAACTTGGGGTGAAAAACAGCGCATTTTGAGGGCTTTAATGTGAATAAAAGATGTGAGACGCTGTCTCGAGACAATGTGCGTTTCAGTCAAAAGTCCAACGTGAACACAAGCGAGTCAGATTTTGATCCCGCTTGGAGAGCTGCACCTTGTCTATTGTGAGAGTAGCATGGATAAATCAAGACAGTCCGTATTACGCCGCTTGTTTCCATTGTTTCCTCACTATCGATGCTGCACCCAGTTTTCAAAACTAGTTTTCTGCAGTGCGGAAATTACCGTAATCAATTCTACACAGCATTAGAATTGCAGTAATCGAATCGACACCCATGTATCAGAATCGGGACAAAAGCGTGTTGTTCCAGTCCAAACACATACAGACAACTTCTTACACTCGCAGACTCTTTTGACTCAATTCTACCTGCGAGGGAAGAAACCGGTGCACCAAGAGAAAACCTGCAGAAGCACAGGGAAAGCATGGAAACTGTACACAGCTCTGCGCCAAGAATTTCCTCACATTGGACTAGGACCAGCAACCTAAGTTTGAATGGAACATATTTTGCTCTGAGCATCTGAGGCTAAATTAAGCTTTTCTTCAACCTAAACAAAACCTACTGAGTCAGTGTTGGTGCACACGGCGACCAGCATGAAGTGTTTTTCTCCTCTGCAGACTCATTTTCCCCCCGACCGCTGCGTCTCGGTCATAAGAGAGTCTTTTATGCTGTGTGCTCACAAAATTATCTCCCCATCAAACTTTATTTGAGCTGAGCAAATTTATGTTAATTCAGTAAGTGGGGGGCTTGTGTCCACGCGGGACCCTTGCAAATCACGAAGACATCACTCTGAATTAACTAATTTAGCTGCGCTTTACCTGAATGCAGTCTGCAGCTCTTTGCCAAGTCCGCGCGGAGAGTTGCTGTAGTAGATCCTCTGTACTTCAGGCGTGACAAGCTACAGAAACACTTTTCCAAAGCCTCCTTTTCCACATGAGATTTGTTGGACGTCTGTGCCATGAATAATAATTATTTATCCGAAAACATTTAGATCACTGATCTGTGTGCAGCAATCATTAAATTCTTAAGAGGCAGGAAAACATTTTGGAAAGCAAACATTAACCTGGTTCAGTTGTAACTCATGCTCGGGCATAAAAGTGTCAAACTCAATGCAAGCAGAATTATCGAGAAGGGACTCGAACGGCTCATGTCTTTTTATGAGCGGGGAAATGGGACGTAAAACATGGACACTCACTGACCCGGTTGAATCCTGGAGACTCACTGTTTTTGTGTCTTCGCTGAGACTTAAGTGAATCCCTTTTCTGTTGATA
Source organism: Synchiropus splendidus (assembly GCF_027744825.2). Lineage (NCBI taxonomy): Eukaryota > Metazoa > Chordata > Actinopteri > Syngnathiformes > Callionymidae > Synchiropus > Synchiropus splendidus. Next base: position 19,288,589 of record NC_071342.1, on the reverse strand, counting down.
AAACTGTTTCATTTTCCAGCACAAACCAGATTACCATCATAAAATACAAAAATACAGCAGACCACACAGTACCCCATCGTGTTTTTGTGTTGTCATGTCTTCTGTTGCGCTGCCAAGACACAGGAGACACAGTTAATTCAATTATGTACAGTTTGTTATTATAACAGTGAAAGTGGTACTTCTGGACAATGGAGGCGGCGACAGGCTCTGCACACGCAACCAAACAGGACATCAGACATTGTGTCCTTTGGCCCTGGGCTGTGTTTGAAGGAGCTGTTTTTGGAAACGTGGTGAATGGAAATACGTGTTTTGTGAAATAGTGTATAAAATACAGCAGATCATCATCAAACTCACAGGCGAACTTTCACCTTGATGTAAATTTTCTTGGTATGTCTGTAAACCACATTGTTTTGACTTCAAGCTTCATGAGTTAATATGTAGTAGAGACAAATATTTCAAGATAATTCAGCAACATTTGGAACTAAATTAGGAAGCATTGTCAGTGGTGACGGCCGATATAAAGTTGACCGGTGTAGGCGACTTGGGGTTGATATTAGATTAGACTGGGGTTATTTGAGATGCCATCCTAATTGTGGTTGCGTAAAGTGATGTCATTGGCTCCACAAACTCTCACACAATGTCACTTATTCTGAATAGTTATGTTGTTTTCCTTGCCATGTCTTTGTCATGACTTTTATTGCAGCCTTCTTGTGTTTCAGTTTTTGTTTGTAAATTGACGCTAATATTCTCTTACAAGTGATCTTGTGAACTTGAAGCATGATGGCATTGTTATTCTTGGCATTCTTTGCAATCAAATTCATCACTTTGAATTACTCAGATTGCCGAAAATAAAATCTTAAAAACAATTCTGCTCACATGCTTGCCTGACATTTCAGCACTTTGGTAGACCTCCACCACAAGGTTAAAGCCCTTTCCACATGGAGAAACAGTTGGTCGTACCCAGACAGGTTCTGTGTCGGATGGACCTTTCATCCCCATGACACCTCTCAGACACCTCATCCAATCCTGGCACAGAACTCAGTCCGCAACATCTCTTCCCATGTTTGGCTGGTTATGCTAATATGCTAATACGGCGCAGGCCTTGAATGTATACCACATAGTATTCAGTAGTTTTCCTGGAATCCATGTTAACGCCGGAAACGGTGCCATTTTTACAGAAAACGTTTTTGAAAGTTTTGAAAGCTATGTCCTATTCAAGGAACATTTTTGAAGCTGTCAAAAGAAGCCTCAAATAAATCTCTGTTCCAAAGTGTCACGTCTCTGAGATCCCTGTAGTGGTTGGAAGGTGTCAACCGCTCTCGAAAACTGAACAACCCATTTCCATGGATGGGGCGGAGCTTGGCGTGGCATTAGGATTGAGTTGATCAAAAAAAGACTTTGTACACTGTCTTTGGGTTTGCCGTCTGAGGTGCTGTATGATTTATTTTTCATTTTTTCCAGACACAAGTTAATTAGCTTATGATGGAGTCTGCATGATTCACTTTCAGGCCAAATTTCAACTCTGTAGTTGAAAATGGTCTGTGCCAGGATTGTGCCAATCCTGGGTCTGGTTTTCATGGCCAAGATTTGTCTGTGGCACTTAGGGAAGGAAGGTATGTGGTACAGTTACATAATGATTGCATCGTTGCATTTGTGGTACGATGGAACGAATGACTGATAATAAATCACAGTGTTTATGTTGCGTTTATTACAGAGCAACATTTTCACTCCTGCAGCACTAGAATGACGTGGCAGAATATCGTCCAAGTCAATGCGGAAGGCTGCCCTTTTCATCATACTTTCCCCACGTCAATACATCACGCCAACGGGGTGAGGATGAGTGGGCATTTTACAGCTGCTTGACATAGAAACAAATCCCCCTAATAAGCTTATGTTGACCGCCCTGGTTGAACCCTTGCAGGGCTACAATTATTTGCATTATATATTGGCCTTCAGTCATTTTGTTTTGTCCCTTTTCCAAAATAAACCACATTTCCTTATCTAATTTACATGTTTACATTTTTAAACTGTCACTTCTGGACTTTTGTTTTTCAGTTTTTCAGTGTGAAACATCATTAAGCAACTATCCCACTAACAAAATAAAATCCCTTTCAGACTCATTTTCAAGCTCAATACACGCTCGACAACTCGCACTGTAAACTTGTTTTCTCGTTTTTCATCACCTCCCTGTTTGGCTGATCTATTGCTGTGCTGGTGGCTACCATAATAACTGTCATACAGACACAAAACCCCGTTTCTCTACTTTCAGATGGTGTTTGAACTATGTGGATTAGAAAAAGCTTTGAGGGGTTATGATTATTTCAAATGAACATGTCAAATTCTATTGGTCCCTGAAGGGTGAACACGTACCATAACGTGTCAGCTTTGTTTACAGCCTTGACCAAAGGTTTCCTAAAGTCTCCATTATATTATAAGAACTACTTAACTGAGATTCATTTTCTGAATAAAACGCTTTATGTTTTTGCTTTGTGACGGCGAGAGTAGCATAAAGACAGGGGAACTACTTCCGATTACGTCCTCGACAATGTCAGTTGTTTGTCCCTTGTGCCATCTTTATGTACACGGACAAAGACGCGGGCAGAGATAAAACTTGGCTGCAAAAGATGAAAAAAAACTAATCTGCTTTCCCCTTGAAGAGAAGCAAGTTTCTTCTTGCAAGGAGGAACTCCAGCAGACGTGGCTTTAGGGATCTTCTCACTTATCACAATGCCTTTGCAGCACAGTGGAATCATAGTTAGTTTGTCTAAACCTCCCCTTGTTTCTGATCTGTGTATGATTTGGGCATTTCCTCATCAGATGAGTTTGCCATGTGAGGTCTTGTCATGAAAAAAACAAAAACAAAACACATACTTCTCCTGGTTGGTCTCCCTGCAGGTGCATGATTTTTAAGAGAGTATGGAGTGTTTCCACCTGTAAGAAGTGTGAGTTGCCCTCAGGGAGGCATTCACAACTGTCTGTCCACACAAAATTTGATGTTGGAAACATGGAAACACACAACTCGTCTTCACTTTGTCTTGTAAAACACACAAGCTGCAGAATTTCAGCTGTCAGAGCACGTGAACGCCGTCAGACGTCACCCACACAGCAGTGTCTTTGTGCTGTTTGTCACAATCGCCCAAACAAAACCAAAACAACCTGCAGCTCCCAACCTCCGCCGCGCTCAGTAGGAAAACACCGGACCCTCGTGCCCCTCAGTCAAGCAGAATCCCCATTGAGAGCTGGGATGTGAGTAAATTACACTTGATAGCTTAACGAACTGTTGCTCATATCACTGTGAGCTGGTTCCATCAAAAATAATACATCAGAGCATGTTAATTTATTCTACAGCAGAGATCAAATGTAAAACCTCCGGGTGACCCCTGAACACTTGCTCCTGAACCCTTCAACCCCTCCTCTGGTGTGCTAATCCCCCTGGAACCCACCATGGGAGCTCATGTGGCCCAGAGGAGATGGACTGGAGGCGATGAGGCTGACAGCACCAACACAGCTGCCCTGCCGAGCTGTGAGCCGCTTCATTTTATAAATACCACCAGCTCCCCGACCGCTCGCTCGCTTAGAACCAAGATGGGGAATAGGATGGCGTCGTATTACGTAGGATGTAGGACCACACAGGATCACGGAGGTGTTGCTATTTAAATAGTCACAAACCTCAATCGAAAGCACATGTCTCACTTAAGAAAGTCTGTTTATAAATACCTTTTATTGACAGCTTGACAATAGAGTCGTGGTCATGCAAGAAGAATGGCCGCCGCCCGTCTGAGGAGCCGCACGTACTTTAGTCTCCTATCAGTGAGAGGAGAGAGGATCAGGAGTGTTTGTAACAAGATAATGCACAGCAAATGTTTTCAAATTCCTCAGCATCACTCCTCACATATTTGAAGAATGAGAGCTCTGAGCTGCACTGGCAGATTGTTAAGGCTCTATTTTATTCTGAAGAATATCCTCCTTTGACCAGATCTTGACACCTTATAAGGAAGGAGCCATAGGTCACTGCAGAGAGCACATGGAGTCATTTATAAAGTGTCAGCAAGTGAACTGTGAGAAACTCTGGGTTCTGGGCTTTGGTGGTACATGATGTTTAAGGGAGATGTGAAAAAAAATTGTGGGGGAAAAAGAAGTGAAGAAAGAGATGACTCAAAACATAGGCGCCTATTCTGTGTCTGCTTGAGAATGTCAACATGCTTTTAGAATACTGAAAGAGTTGTAATAATACATGCAATATACTATAATGAATTGAACCGAGAAAGTGAATGGGGAAAGGGAACTTTTACCCGTACAACCTAGAAAGAGGCCTGCAGCAAAATCTAATGTATGAATATCCTACATTTCTGTCCAGGTGTCCCCAAACAGCACACTGTTTGAGTGAATATCAAATCCCTGAAGTGATTTACAGCTGTGTTTGGACGGTAAACAAATTTTGATAGTGACTGATAACAGCAGAAGACATGTATTTGGACACGACTGGGTGCTGAGTATTCACCCAGTCAGAGCCAAGAACCGAGATTAGAACAGAAAAAAAAAATAGGTGAAGAAAAAACCCACCATGAGCCCCGATATTTTCTTGCTGTAAAAAAAGTTGTGAACTACAGTGTAGGGGCCAAGAAGCCATAATATAGCCCTTCTCTCCAAGGCCGGCTTTGACGCAGGGAGCCTGAAGCTCGACAGCTCTGGACAGAGCAGGTCTGTGTGGCGAGCCAAGCTCACAAACCCTGTCACCCCTCGGCAGAGAGGCGAAGCCCCTGCTCGCTGTCGTTAATACTGTCTGACAACAGCTACATGGAGGCTGATAATTTGTGAAGCATCAGCCACGTGTGTCACACAGACTCCGTTCTCAAGATGGACTTGCTACGGTTTTCCTGGTTGAGTCGAGGGAAAGACGTTGCACATGTGTTTAGATGGCTGGTGATTCCATCAATGAGGATGTCTGGTTTCTCTTGACATCTGACAGTTTGGGGGATTATTTTTGTGTGTGTGGGGGCCACCAATTCTGAGCCGAACATCAATGACAAAATCCAGATTGAATCCTCATGGCAAAAACATTCTTCCAATCTTAATAACTGAAAGCTTTGCGGGAACAGAGTGTCGTCTTCATCGATTTTGTCATCCCAATTCAGCCTGTAGATAAAAGCCTCGGCGGCAAAACAGGCTTAACTGCAACCCTTATTTTGTGGAATCCATTTTATCACTGAAAAACTAATTTATTGGTTAATGTCATGAGTCTGCACTTGGCATTAGTTTCATATCATTCCACCACTTTAATAGCAAATTTGAATAAGACGGGCCTTGTTTTGGATTTCAAAGCCTGTTTGATCTATGACTGCCTGAATTTCCAAATTTCCATGCGATAGTCAATCAAAAACAGACATTAAGCAACAATGGTTTCAATTGTTCCAATTATTCACCAATATGTTAAATCTGTTTTCACATTTTCAGCCAAAACATTCTTGGTAACACTACATAAGGGGTATTATGAAACTACTTGCTGACCTCTTAGCTTACTGTCAACCACCATCATAAAGTTAGCTGCACATTCTCAACAAGCCTCGAGTCAGTTCAGAGTTCAGCTTAAAACATTGTAATAGGATATTTAATATCTGACAAGATGATATGTTTTAACATGAAAAGCTCTGCCAAGACTTATTGTGTAGCTGATGCACTGTAAAAATGAAGAACTTACAAAAACTGAAGGCAACTACTGTACTGGATTTTTGAGTCTCAACTCAAAAGGTTTGTTTTATGTACGGCTATGCTCAACACTAAATACAGATCCGGAAGTGTCTGCATTCATTTCGTCCGTTTTTCTGCACATTTCCACAAACCTTACAGATTCGGATCAAACAGAGCAGTACCACCGGAAATGGTGTGGGCAGTGTTGCTGTTACTAACCCGACACATTGCTCTAATGAGACACTTGAAGGCACCACAATGGCGGAAATTCTCTGATATATTTAGCAACCGACCACCTCCTCCTACAACGCTGCCTCCGTTTTCCTCCTTTGTGCAAGAGCTACATGATCAACACTTCATAGTTGCCGTTTGTTTTGGAGCTTGTTGTTGTCAGCAGCACC